>NC_082674.1:67863115-68169186 GCF_025265405.1 Mesoplodon densirostris
GGGAAGCTCTGTGCATCTTTACTTTTGAAAAATATTTAATTCTTGCCAATAGCACATGAAAAGGTGCTCAACATCGTTAATCATCAGGGAAATGCAAATCAAAACCACAATCAAGTATCGCCTCTCACCTGTCAGAATGGCCGTCATCAAAAAGTCTAAGAATAACAAATGTTAGGGACGACGTGGGGAAAACAGAACCCTCGTGCACTGTTGGCGGGAACGTAGACTGGTATAGTCACTGTGGAGAACAGTATGGAGGTTTCCCAAAAAACTAAAAATAGAACTAGTATATGATCCAGCAATCCCACTGCTGGGTAAATATCTGAAAGAAATGAAAACACTAATTCGAAAAGCTAAGCGTACCCCAGTGTTCATAGCATAACTATTTACAATAGGCAAGATATGGAAGTAACCTAAGTGTCCATCACCAGATGAATGGATAAAGAAGATGTGATATATATGTGAGATATATATATACAACAGAAAACTACTCAGCCATAAAAATGAAATTCTGTCATATGCAGCAACATGGATGAACTTGGGGGACATTATTTTTAGTGAAATAAGTCAGACAGAGAAAGACACATACTGCATGCTATCACTTATATGTTCAATCTAAAAAAATAAAACGAATATATATAGCAAAACAGAAACAGACTCAGAGATGTAGAAAACAAACCAGTGGTTACCAGTGGGGAAAGGAAAGGGAGGAGCGGCAATATAGGGGTATGGGATTAAGAGGTACGAACTGTTAGGTATAGAGTAAGCTACAAGGAATCAAGATATGATGGGAGAGTTAGTATCTGGCAAAGGGGAATGTAATAGTCTTGATTGACTTAGACCAATATTAATCCCCCTGGTCTGGGCCCATTAGTGCCAAATTTTGGGTTCTATTAAGAATAGAAGAGGGTCTAAGCTGTTAGTTAGGCAATAGTATAGTGCCTGCTACATTTTCCCAATATTAAATCCACAGACCTACATGATTCTGTAACCATTCCTCTTTTTTCCTTTCTGTAACAACAGAAGGCCATCCCTTTACCTGCACTCTGAATCCTGTTTCCCTCCCTCAGTTCTCAAGGACTTCATCTTTTCACTTTTTCCCTTTCTTCCCTACATCAGAAATCTTCTCTAGCTACTGAATCATGCTCTAGGCATACAAACATGCTCTAGGAGTGTTTTTCATCTTTAAAAATCCCTTCCTTATGGATAGATAAAAAGATATGATAAAACAAACATAGTAAAATGTTAATTATAGAACTTAGTGAGATTTACTGCAATTTTTCTGTATGTTTAAAACTTTGATAATAAAACACTTGAAATAAAATCCTTCCCTTGACCCCTCCCCCCCAAAAAATAAATAAAATAAAATAAGCTACAAGGTTATATTAATTGTACAATACCGGGAATATAGCAAGTATTTTATAACTATAAATGGAGTATAACCTTTAAAAATTGTGAATCACTATATTGTACGCCTACAATTTATGTCATATTATACATCAACTATACTTCAATTAAAAAAAAGAGAAAAAAATTAAATCTTGGATTAGCTGGGCCTGACTGGGAAGGTGGAAAACAAATGCAAAACGGAGAGCTTCATCAACGGGATATGCCATCATTTGTTTAAAAGGAGCTGCAAAATTCACCTCTACCCCTACTATGAACTTCAAACTTAGGAGCCCTTAGTGGACAAACTGTGCTTTGGGAGAGTACTTTGCAAATTTCACTGTACACTGAAATCCTCAGAGGGGATTTTAGAAATCCCTGTGCCTGGTGACATCCTAGACCAGTTAAATCAGAATTCCTGAGGGAAGGACTCAGATAGGACTCCGTGTCTTTACAAGCTCTCCAGGTGATTTCATGGTGCATCCAAAATTCCAAATGGGGACCTTAGGATTTACCGTATGCCAGGCCGTGTTGCAGGTGTTGGGCAAGACGCCGCAAAGCTCCTCGCTTAAAGAGCTGTCAGTTCTCTGAAATGTTCCATCCCTGGTATGTGCTACAGGTGGTGTCCATTACCATCCACCCATGGCCAGTCCTGTGGGTGATTTCCTCTGCCACTCCTGGAATGGGGAGATGCAAAGTGGATGTTCACAGAAGTGGGAGCTGAACTTGACTCAAATAGAAATTAAAAGATCTTTGTTGAACAAATATTTTAATGCTATTTGACCTGAGGTTCCTACAGAAGCATCTAATTGCCTAATACCCAGCATCCACAGCCATTATAAGCAGCTACCTATATGGAGTTAGTTGAGTGTTGGAAAAGTCCCCTCGATCCCAGCATCTGTCCTATAAAAATTGTGTAATAGCTAAACATTTCAACATCGATCATTATTTGTCACTTCAACGTGTGTGGTCATTTAAGACATCAGCCATTTCTAAGTGACTCTTCTTTTTTTTAAGAGTTTTTTTTGACGTGGACCATTTTTAAAGTCTTTACTGGATTTGTTATAATATTGTTTCTGTTTTATGTTTTGGTTTTTTGGCCACGAGACATGTGGGATCTTAGCTTCCTGACCAGGGATCGAACCCGCACCCTCTGCATCGGAAGGCGAAGAAGTCTTAACCACTGGACAGCCAGGGAAGTCCCTCTAAGTGACTTTTACTCAAAACAATTATGTGACATTTTTGTAGGAAGTCTCAAATGAAATAATAAATGAGAGAAGATATATACATTGTGAAGATTTATTGACATGTAAGCCATTGTTATTGTAGTTGATCATGTCTACAATGGCAAAGACTGGACAATGGAATATTAGTTGCGTAGATTTCAGGGAACAGCAGTGGCAAGTTTGAAGCCCAGAGCTCTGAAATGCTTTGGAGAGGAACCCCCAGGAGGGGTTGCCAGTTCACAGTGAGGTTGGGAGGTGAGGCTCAAGAGAAGGAAAAAGGTGGTGATGTGACAATGCCAAAATCGGAATGTCCTTGTTCTGGTTTCTACTGGGCGTGTGAATACCTCTGCAAAAGGGAGCTCCCTTTCACGTGACTGAGGACACTCTGCTCCTCCTTGGATAATAATGGACCCTAATCCCCTCTTAAGTCCTAACAGACTCTTTTTTTTTTTAATCTTTATTGGAGTATAATTGCTTTACAATGGTGTGTTAGTTTCTGCTTTATAACAAAGTGAATCAGTTATACATATACATATATCCCCATATCTCCTCCCTCTTGCATCTCCCTCCCTCCCACCCTCCTAACAGACTCTTTTGTTGTTGGGAGGTGCTGCCCGGAGTCAGCTGCCTCTGCTTCTGTCTCTCCCAGGAGCAGGCTGTCTCATTGGTTCTCAAGTTGGACTGAGACTCACATATGGGTTTTATAAAAAATGCAGAACCCTGACCTCTCTCCCAGGTCTACCAAAGAAGAATTGCATATTAACGGAGCCTGGCAATCTGCATTTTAACAAGCTCTCCACCTATATCTGATGCATAGAAATGTCTCAGAAGCACAGGTTTATGAGAATAATCACTTTAAAGCATATATTATTCTATTTAGTTTTTATAAGTAATAAAACACATGCTACTAATCTTAAAATATCCAAAATGAAATGTAGTGCCTCTTAATCACTTATCCTACAATTATTATCCCTCTCCTGGGGACAGACATTGTTACCAGTTTCTGGTAACACTTCATCCAACAGTGTTAAGATTATGAACTCTACTTTCATTTTGTGTACACTTGCCAGACATTCCTTTGCACATTTTCTTTTTTTTTCTTTTTTTTTTTTTTAGTATTTTAAGTCATTTTTTAAGGAGTGGTGGTCAGGGAGCATCTTGTATATAGTATGTAATTGGGTTTTGGTTGAAACCCAGTGAGTGCCTTTTTACATTGCACAGACTAGCTTAGCACACTTATGTTTATTTATGTGATAGATTTGTCTATTGATATATTTTATTCCATTATTTCTGTTTTTAATTTTTAAAACATTTCTTCACATAGTCCATTTTCTTTGGTTTTGTGTTTGCATGCAGTTTCTTTTTGAGAATATGAAAGTCTTGCACTTTACTACTTTGTAGCCATGGTGTGGTGGTACACGCTTAACAACCAGCTCTCCAGAGAAAAGCCCTGGATTATAGCATTTGCCAGTTTCTGCGAGATAAATATTACCACCATGACTATACATGTACATGTACGTATGTACAAGTATGTATATCCATATTCTAACTTTATATGGTTTCTTCTCTAGACAATATCTAATGAGTAATGGCCAAATTAGTTTACTTTCACTTCATCAGCCACTTAAATATTTCTTCTATTGACTTCTTCTGATATATGATATTTCATGATCAAAAATTACATATTTTGGGTGTTAGTAAAATAAACATGTTCTGGGGGGTGATGCTCTTAAGTGCTGCTAAGTTGACACCCTAGTGGCTCAATGATTGGGTCTTTTTGGTCATTAAATGAAAACCCAATGGGAATGAACCTGTCAGGCTGCACACGTGATTTGATGAAAATAGAAAGGTCTTTGGAGTCTCACAGACTAGGATATGACCACATACAAGCTGGCTGCCTTATCTTGGGGGAATTAAACCATCTCTCTAAACCTTTGGTTCCTTTTCTGTAAAATGAACATAAACTAACCACTTCACAAGGTGTCAATTAAATAGTACATGTAAAACACTTAGCACAGGCCTGGCAAATAGCACGTGCCATAAATGTTGAAGTGTGATGCTTGAAAAAAAATAGAAGGAAGACACCGATGCATTTTTACATTTTTTACATCCTTCACAATTTTTAGAGCCTGGGTCATGTTCTCTCGAAACTCATGTTGCAGTCCTAACTCCCAATACATCAGAATGTATTTATGTGTTGGTAGCATCTTTAAAGAGGTAATTAAGGAAAAATGAGGTCATGAGGGGGATTCCTAATCTAATAGGACTTCTGTCCTTATAAGAAGAGGAGATTAGGACATAGACACACACAGACGGAAGATCACATGAAGACACAGGAAGAAGACAAACATCCACAGACAAGGAATAAAGCCTCAGAAGAAACCAACGCTGCAGATACCTTGATCTCCAGCTTCTGGTCTCCTGGACTGTGGGAAAATAAGTTTCTGTTCTTTAAGCTACCTGGTACCTGGTACTTTGTTATGACAGCCCTAGAAAACAAATACAATAATTTTGCCACTCTTGAATTATATTGTATACTTTATTAAAGTGTATCTGTTAAATGTACAACTAATTGTAACTTAATGTATATTTTATGTAGTCCCTGTCTTTATTAGACCATGCATGTTCATTTTTAGCTTAAAAATGTGGCCACACATCTAATATGAAGAGCACAGCACAATCAGGAACTCAGGGGCCTCGCTGAGGTGAGTGTAATGATCACAGGCCGCTAACACCCTGGTGAATATCTGCACCAACATTCAACAGTTAGGGTAGCAGGGCAGGAGGGTCATCCATGTGCCTGAAGAATGCCCAGGGCTGTACTAAATAGAATGTACAATGGGAAAGGAACAAACAATGCATCTTTCCCATTGGGTTTTTACTATGTGAAACCTATACAGGAATTATTCCTATTCTTCCAGAATGGGAGATCCCAGAAGCTCCAGTGCTGATGGGAAATACACTATTATACTGTGTATAAAATAAATAAGCTGAAGGATATATTGTAAAACACATGGAATATAGCCAATATTTTTCAATTATAATAGCTATAAATAGAATATTATCTTTAAAAATTGTGGATCACGATGTTGTACACTTGAAACTTATACAATATTGTACATCAACTACCCCTCAATTAAAAAAAAAAGAAAAGAAAATGTATTATTATAGACAAGTAAGGGATTATTGTTATAGGCAAAATATTTATTTTGTGGAGGAGAATTTAGTGCTACTGACTGTTCCCTTGATCTATTTCTAAGTAGCAAATCATCCCAAATTTCAGTGGCTTAAAATAACAACAATGACCCATTTTATTCACCAAATCTGAAATTGGGGCAGGGCTCATGGTGACAGCTTATCTCTGCTCCCGTGGGATTTAGCTGGAATAGCTCAAAGGCAGCTAGGTGACTCTGGATACTTCCTATCAGCTGGAATTCAGCTGTGACTGTGGCTAGAACACCTACACATCACCTTCTCATGTGGCTGCTGGGCTTCGTTACCACATGATGGCTCATTCCAAGGGACCCGTGTCCCAAGAGGGAAAGCTGGGTATAACTTTTTCTAACCTAACCTCTGAAGTCGTGACATGTTACTTCTGATGTATTATATTAAAACGAGTCACTAAGGTTGGCCATATTCAAGAGAGAGGGCTTAGACTTCACCTTTTGATGGAGCAAGTGTCAAAGACTTTGAGGAAATGCTTTAAAACCACCATATTGACCTGTTTTCAGTTGGCTACATGCTTTGGAATGTTTTTGTTGTGGTGTCCACGGGATCGTGCATTCAGCAAATCTTCTTGATCTTCCTGTGACCAGATGATTCATATCTACAAAAAGACAGGCTAGGATTTTAGGGGTATATCAGTTTGAGACCAATGAGAGGGATATCTGTTTTTCTAAGAGAAACAAAGAGGCTCATGCAGCAATTACATTTTCTACTTTGGTATTATTAGCTCATGCCCTCACCCCTTCATGTCCAGAATGGTGAATATGTAAAATACATTTTGAACTATTTAAAATGTGTGGTTGGTGAATAGTTAATGAAATTATTTTTTTTCTGCTCAATTTGGCTGAGTTTCTAAGGTGGGACTTAGATTTTTATTGAAATTAATAGAGATTAATGTTCTTTGGAGTATTTCTGTAGTGGTGGGCTTGGTACTATTTATTATGTATCTCTGTGCTATGTAGACGATACCATGGGCTAATTTATTGGGGAAGATAAAAATAATGATTGCACAATTTAATTTTTTAATTGAAAAGAAAAAATTCTAAGGACATTAGGAGATTGTAAAAGGGATGAAGCAGATGAGAACAAAGTTTTAAAAACATGGAGATGATTTGTCTCAAAAGAAGAAAGCTGTTTAGAATTGTCTTACCGATGTTTTGTTTTGCTCAGGCAAATGAACCAAAGAAATGAAGTATAGGACATGTCCAGTTAGCCAGAGGCTCTGGGCTCTGGAAAAGAAAAAGAAACAGACACATTCAGTTCAACACCTAGTTTAAATTTCTCTTCCTTAGCTTTCTGGGAAGATTTCTATAGAGCCTTCTTATTATAGACTCTCCTTTTTTTGAGGACAGTTATTTAATCATCTCTCTCCAACAGCCATCTGTTCTCCAGGACACATTGTCCCAACACATTCCATCTTTTATATTTTCCATATTTGTACTCACATTTTTTCCTTTTTCAGGCTTAAGTAAATTCTATGTCTCCCTCCCCAAATCTACAGGCTTTTCTATAAGAAAAACTACAGGTAGAGAATATGTACAAACTATCATCAGCTGCCAGGAATTTTTGTGATGTTTCCTACCGTCAAGTTAAAAGTGAAAGGAAGAACATGTCTATTAAAGAAAAGGCAGAGTTGCCCTTTCTGCCACAGATCAGTCCTCTGGTGTCCTCTGTACCCTGGCAACTATAGTGGTCAACATACTTGACGTCCCTTTGAAATGCACTTGTCTATAACTTTTTTATTTAATTTAATTTTGTGCTGTTTTATTTTAATTTTCATATAGTTTCATATACGTATGGGGTATAGTTTATTTACAATGTTGTGTCAGTTTCAGGTGCACAGCAAAGCGAATCAGTTACACAGATATATATATATCCAATTTTTTCAGATTCTTCCTGTATGGGAAAAGTATCTATAACATTTAAATACTGTTTATAAATGCTGTTGCTCACTAAGAAGACTTAATTTTGAGAGTTGGTTCAAATTGCACCTACAATATTAGAAAAAGGGACAATCTGTAAAATGAGGCCACATTTCCAACCTGGGAGGCTGGGGTCATGACCCTGCCATCCCCTGTGAGGGTGACCATGGGAGGTGAGTAAGTTTGGAAGCAGGAGGGGGAGAGGAGGTCAGCTTGGTGAGAAGCTGATGTTCTCGTGCAATATCCAGGTGGAAATGTGCACTACACTATTGGACATGATTCTGAAACTCAGGGAAGTGTTTGGAGCTGGGACTGTAGCTTTGGGAGTTGTCAACCTACAGATAGTAATTGGAACCATCAAAGTTAAGGAGATAACTCAGGAACAGGAAGAGACAAAAAGAGGAATTGGAAAACAAAGAGCATAAGGTGTGACCAAAATCAAGATGGTAGAGAACTTGAAGCAAGGAGCGATCGACAGTGCAAAATGCAGAGATAGCACCTCATAGGATTAGGAGAGGAAAAAAATACCTATGGGACTTGGCAATTAGGAGTTTCTCTGTGTCTCTAGTGATGGCCATTCTACATGAATTGTGGGGAGAGAATATGGTTTGTTAATGGGCCCTTAAAAAAGAGTAAAGTTCCAGCGAGTTTAGAGTACTTATTTTTCTCATGTTCAAAGTTGTCCTTCATGCAGTTTCTGGAATAGAAAGTTACAATAAAGATTACTGTGTTGGTTTAGGAAAATTTACTTGAGTAAGCTTCCATTTCAAGTAACAACCAGAGTTGTATTTCTCCAACTCCTAGCTATACCTGAACAGTATGGAAGTATTGAATGGAAACTCTGCTTAATAAATTTAATAAACCCATGACTATGGGAATACAAGCTACTTTGTATAGCCTTTTTATTATTCAGATTTTAATTTTAGTGTCACCTCCTCAGAGAGGGCAATTTAAAGTAGATTCTTGGACACCTCTATCATATTATTTTATTTAAATTTTCTGCATAGCAACTACAATTATCTGATTTTTCAAAATCTATTCCCCCACCTGCCCATTAGAAAATAAGATCCAAGAGAAGAATCCTTGGCATTCTTGTTCCCTGCTGTATCTTCCAAACCTTGACTAGTTCTTTCTTGAATTGGAGCATTGCAACCTGGGATATCAAGAAATATGTGTTAAATGAATCAATGGACTGATATAGGGTCTCCAACCTGCAGCTTCCAGACTTATAGTGTGATTTGAGATCAATAAACATAATAATTATAGCAAATGGAATGAGTACAGTGTCCCAGGAATTGTGTTAAGTACATATTGAGTCCTCCCAATAGTAATCCATTGCATTAATCCCTAAGCATTAATTTGGTCTTCTTTATAGAAAAAGTATCTGAGGCTTATAGTAAATAAGTATTTTATTCAATAATAAAGAGCCATTAAATGACAGAACTTGGATTTAAACCCAGGTTTGCCTGACTTTATGGCACATAACCACTGTGCATCTGGCCTCCTCTTTCCAATGAAATGTTGCATTGAAACTGTGTCATAGCTGCAGGTACACTGAGCTGAGGATGGGTACATGAAGGCTGGCACTTACAAGTCCATTGTTCCAGGAACAATATCATAAGTTAATTCCAGTCTTTAGTTAATATTTGTTTCTAATATGGTGTGGCAAAATAATTAAGCAGATTATCCAACCATTCAATAAAAATCATAATGAAAATATAAAAATATGATATTTATTATGGAAATACATAAATATGATACTTATTATAGCCATTGCCCTAAAGTGCTTTATATATATTAACTAATTTAATCCTCACAACAACTCTAAGAGGTAAGTATATTATTATGTCCACATTACAAATGAAGAAACTAGGATAAAGGAGTTAAATGACTCCTCCGAGTTGCACACCTAGCTAGGAAGAGGTAATTCTAGGATTGGAAACCAAGAAGACTGGTGTCAGAGTGACTAAGTAACCCAGGCCAACAGAATCAAATATACATTAGGAAATTTGGTGTCTTCCTAAAGTCAATGTAGTCCAGACCATGTGTAAAATTTTACTACCTCAAAATGTACACCTCTATTTAATTTTTACTTCAGCTTGCATAAAGATAAATATGAAAGATCTTAACTAAAAAAAGGAAAAGAAATTATGATTAGTTATCCCAAAATGTTATACTTCAAATCTCCAGAATATTAGGTAGGTAACTGGACTGAATCTCTGACATTTGCTGGTTTTGTGCCTTAGACAAGTTTTCCTGCCTTAGATGGGACACTTTTGAAGCCATGATTAAAATGGTTGTCTTAACAGATGACATAGGTTTGTATCATCTACACCAAGACTGTCCAAAGAACTTCTTGTGATGATAGAAATATTCTATAAAATATATGACTGTAGGGCACTTGAAATGTGGCTCATGTAACTGAGAAACTAATTTTTAATTAAATTTAATTTTAATTAGTTAAACTTTAAGTAACTACCTGTGTCTAGAGGCTACCATATTGGACAGTATAGATTTAGACTACTTACAGGCATATAAGATTTTGAGACTTACTTGACACAATTAGAAAATATAAAAATATTAGGAAACTGGACACTAAAAATGTTATTACACAAAGGGATAGTGGAACAGATAAACTATAATCCTGTAAGCAAGAATTAAAGGGTTTAGTACATGGAGTAGCAACAATTTTAAGTAAGCCAGAGGTATGTCAGTTCCATTGATCTTGTCCTACAGAGACAAAAGCTGTTCTGATTGCAACCAATAGTTAATGGAGAAAATTGGATCTAATCATCCAGATCTACAAATAAGTGACTGATATGTGTAAATAAAGAGTAATCCTGGAACTATACTCAATATTTTGTAATGACCTATAAGGGAAAGGAATCTGAAAAATTATATATATAGATATATATCTCTCTATATATATCTATATCACTTTGCTGTACACGTGAAACTAACACAACATTGTAAATCAACTATACGTCAATAAAAAAAATTTTTTTAAGTAAGAAAAAAGTAATCCCATGTATCATAAGCATGATGACTAAAATCATTTATTCAAAACAGAAAACCTGTAGCACAGAGGGGCATCCTTTTCTTGGGAACCTATTTCTAGAGAACACTGCATACCTCACAAGTGCTTGCTGTAAAAAGGTGAAGGATAAGGAACTTCAGAACATTAAAGAGATGGATTAGGAATTGAAATCTACCCTTTCAAAGTAAAGGAAAGCAGCGTGCTATTATCAGTTACATTGCTTCCAATGGTCAATCCAGGAATGATAATTTCACCCAAGATGGTAAAAAGTGCCTTAAGCTGCAACAGCCCTTAGATGCTGCAACAGTCTACTGTAGGGAAGCAAAATTTTCCATCCCCAAATGTCTCTTTGGCATGAGGACTATTTCCATCTGAAAACAATCATGGCCCAAAAGACTCAGGAAGAAACTTTGACTTTCCCCCTAACTGCCTAAAAAATATTTAGTTAGAGGACCTCTTCCTGGAAAAGAGCTATCCCCAGAGATATCTGCAGAGAATATGGGCTAGGTTGGTGGAGGAAATCCTTCGGCTGGACCTACAGATCAGAGTTCACATTATCTGTGTCCTGTTATCTCTGCCTGGTCCCGCAAACATTCGTTTACAAACATTTGCTTTTCTATCTTGAAGTGAATTGCTTTCCTCCCCTTCGAAGTCCCAAACCACTCCCCTCAACATCCTCTTTTGTCTTTAGCTGAAGATGGTATTGAAGGTTAGAGTTTTAGCCATTTTGGTGAGCTGCTCAGTTTTTCTGGGTCTCCCCCATGTATACATGTTATTAAACTTTTGTTTGATTTTCTCCTGTTAATCTATCTCATGTCAGTTTTAATGCTTAGACCAGTCAGAAGAACCTAGAAGGGAAGAGGAAAACTTCTTCCTCCCTGACCCTACCATATACATGTGTGTTTTGGTATTGCTTAAGGAAGCTTATTTTTGGTATATGTATTATAGCACCTTTTCTGGAATATAAATATTATTTTCTCACATTGCCTACACACACACACCACATCTAAGCTTACTTTTAAAAAATCCATTCAAAAACATTGCAGATTTAGGGTACCTATTTTGCTCTCAAAAAAATTCTTATCAAAGCCTTTCATTTCATTAATTAATCTTTTTTTTAATTTGCTTCTTTGAATTTAATAAGATAGCAGGAAGCAAAGACTTACCCGAAACTCATAAGTTGCTATTTTGATTACAATTATAAACATAGTTCTTTTTTGGTTCTAAAGGGTGGTCTCTTGTCTATAGATGTTCATTTTTCAATTTTGTTTATGTCGCACCTTCCTATAGAAGTAGAAAATGAAAAGAATAGAAATATTTTAAACTTTTGTAGTTTTATAGGACACAAATACAAATAACATGTTTTTAATTCCTCAGACATACCAACCATTGAAAGCTTACACTAATTACCTGTAGTTTCGTTAATGTTTTAAGCTGTCCTTCATCTCTCCTACCCAGACACACCACTCAGTTTCCTAGGCAGATATATTCAACAGCTTCTGTTCACACCTGACATCAATTTCCTTTGATGTTCACAGTCTAAATGAGAATGCTACAGCAAGCTGTATTTGTGAAGTATACAGAATGCCTTTAAAATGATGGCAGGTATTTTCCTCATTAAAGCAGCCATAACAGATAGTTAGATATGATGCTGTCCCTCACCTTCTTACTAATTAATGACTATGATTGCAACCCAAATAAGATCAGGCAATTAAATGTGATAACATTTCAGAAGCAAATATACAACAATCTTGAAATAGCTTCTTACCGATAAATAAAGTTGATCTTTGGAAAATTACCATATAAATGTACTACTCTATCAAAAAAACCACACAAACTGAGAAACATAATAATTTTACTTTTAATTGAAACATGAGTTACAAATCCCATTAAATTAAAATGTTATGAGTTGGTTATAGGAAGGTATTGTAAACAAGTTCTGCTGCATCCTGCAATAGGCACAGTGGTTAAAGCAGAGGCTCCTTCAAGCATGTCTTGAAAGGCACTTTGGGACTATGTTATACTCATCTTAGGGAAATATAGAAGTGATTGTTTTTTGTTTTTTTGGGTTTTTTTTTGGTAACAGATTTGCGACTCAGTTTTGATAAAAATGAAAGTCGACCAAGGAGAAACGTGCAAGAAAAATGATTGACCCCACTGGGGTTTGTAAATATGCAAATACCAGGAATATTAAAGAAAACCTTCCAGAAAAGCTAGCTCTGTAGGGAAACAAAGGTGAACAGACCATTATGTAACCAACAGCTTTTTAATTTTATCAATTACAATGCACTTTTGCCTTTCTATTCATTTTAAGTCTAGATAACTATTTTTATTAAAATACACAGGAGCCATGTTCATCAGTTGATTACAACTGTCTTGTTAGATGGAGACCTCCTTTTCTGATCTTGAGAAGGGTCATGGCTGGTCATGCCAATACTTAAAGTTCATTCTCCACCTCGTTATCTGAGCTATGAAAGGAGTCCAGATGCAAAGAGGATCTCATTCCTCAGGGCACTTCCCTTATCTGTCACTTGAAACCTGGTATGGATAGACCCTAATCCTGGCCTTGAGGAAAAGTCTCTATTTAATTGTTTGGTCTACATAAACCTCTATGTCATTTCTTAATGGTGATAATGAACAGCACATTAAAATAACAGCAGGAATCTCAATCAAAATAATGTGCTGGTCTGAAGTGCCTATTGTGAGAAGAGCCTGAAAAAAACAGCTCATATAAAAACACTCTTGCACCAACTCCTTCCAAGGGTGTATATGTGACTTGAAGTATTTGGGGATGCAGCATATCGTGGTTGTTGTTATGCTTGGTTCTCTGGAGGTGTCAGTGGCTATGGGATCGATAGAGCCACTTTTCAGAACATGAGAAAAAAGAACGTGCCCGAAAGAATCTGATCCCAATCTAAATAATGTATATATGCATGAATATAAGTAGTCAATGAATATATATTATGAATGGATACGTGTGAGCAGTGAGTTATGCATAAATCGTGTATGTGAATAAAGATGTGAATTATTTAAAAGCAGAAGACCTTATATGCTGCTTGTATTCTCTACCAGAGCACAGAGCAGTGCCTGGCGATTAACAAAAGGCACTGAAATTTTGTTGAATGAGCACACACACACACACACACACACACTCCCACATGCAGGCACACAAGGGCGGCTGTCGTAGGGCGTGTTCCCTAGGAACACTGCCTCCGTCTTTTCCCTGCGTCAATCTCACAGACCTAATGGATGTCTTTGTCGTTAGCTTCTCCCTCTTTTTATTTGGTCTCAAGGCGGTATTCTTTGTATCTCCCCCTATTCCTCTCTCCCCACGGAATAACTGTATTTGCTCCTGAAGACATACCAAGCTTGGAGTTGATCTTGGTTTTCTGTGAAAACAGAGTTTTCTTGTATTCCTTTGGACATGAGAAGTTAGGCAACTAGGGCACTATTTTCAAACAAGGAGGGGAATACCTAGTTATAAACAAAACTACAGGTGAGTTAGTTGTATGTTTCCAAAGAACATAAATGTTCATCTTTATTGACAATAAGTTTAATGTTGTTTGATGTTCAAATATCTATCAATAAGCAAATGTTTATTGTCCTTTTATAGAGAAATAATTATTTTTACAATTGGCCTGGTGGACTCCAGAAGAATTGGTTTGCTATCTTTTTATACCTCTTACATTTTGGGTATCCTGACTTAATTGTCTTCATTGCACCAAGATATGGTTTCTTCAGTGAAAGTGAGAGTAATATATAATTCAATGGTTTTGTGGGCATCAAATGAGATAATAAATTGCCAGGCACTATACATGTCTAGTACATGGTGACACATTTCAAGAAGGAAACTGAAAAAAAGTGTAAATCCAGAGAAAATTGATCACAATTCTAAGAGATCTGCAGCTACTAGCTTGTGGGGAAATTATGTTTGTTGGGGGAAAAAAATAGGATGAACTTGAAACCTGTCTTCAATGACTTAAGTGGTTTCTATATGAAACAGAAATGAGTTTTTGTAATTTCACATAGCAGAACCATGATCAATGGATGAAATCTTCCAAGAATGTGACTGGAGATCAATGTAAAGTGGAATTCTTAGCAAATATCATTACCCCCAGGGAATGGACCACTTAGTAAGGGGTTTGGAATTTGGATATAACTAATATCCAGTCCCAGTTCATTCATTGGCTGGTTGAATACATTGAGCATGACATTAATCCTTCTAAACTTTAATCTCCTTATCCTTAAAATGGGAATAAGTGTCTATATAGAATATTAAGAAATATTAAATTAGGTAGTACAAACAAATCGTTTAGTATAATGCCTGAATTAATTAATTAATTAAGGAATTGTATTTAACTATTTCCTATGACTGGAAGGACTCCAGCCCAGTGATGTGGTCGCTAAATCAAGGATGCTTCAGAAGGGCAGGGACCATGTCTGTTGTGTTCACAGTAGTATTCCTAGCCCCAAGAGAGAGTTGGGATTCACTTACTATTTCTCAATTAAATGAATCGAGATAAATGATAAATGAACAAATAGAAGAGATAGCTCCATTGAGTTGGAGTTTAAGATGAATGACTAGAGTCCCTTACAACTTCAAGATTTGGTGAATCTGACTGGGAAGTAGAAAAACAATCCTAAATGTTGGAACTAAACCAACTAGGTAAACTCCCATCTCTACCTTTGTTTAAAACAAACTGCAAGAAAACAATGACTCCTCTTCCTTGAAATGCCTATTTAAGGGGTTCTTAAGAGCCAGATAACCAATCTGTGCTTTAGAAATCAAATTCCTAGATTTAGATTCCTTTTAGTGGGAAATAACATAATGGCAAATATCTTTACTTAAAATGTCTTTGAAGAATATGAGTCAAGAGCAGATTTTTTTCCAATTAAAATGATTTCTATTGATTTGGAAAACATAGATGATAGAATTCTCAGATACTCACAATTTTTGGTAGAAGACACAATTGCCAATGAGTTCTCCTAATTCCATTAGTGGCAATTAATCAACATTATTTCAGAAACACAGATATGTGAACACTGCACATAAAGGCAGTAAAAGGTTTCCAGACTTGATTTTATTTCCTTTTTTTTGGATTATTTTTTCTTAAGTGAGTATGCTTTTTCATTGCTGAAGGATCACACTTAACACATTTCTATACATACACAATACTAATAGCAAATCCATACAAAGGCAAGACTGGCAAAAAGTCATAACTGCTAAAAAAGTTCTTCTGTAAAATGCCATGAGATTATTTAGGTTAGTAAAAAAAAAAAAAAAAAAAAAGAAAAACAAACTAGCAAGGATTGTTAACAACTCCAGAAGGATCTAATCAAAGTGTGAGACTGTGCAACATAATGACAGATGGAATTTAATGTAGATAAGAAAAAGGTAATGCATTTGGGGAGAAATCATTTAAACTTTTCATATACATTGTAGGATCTGAATTAGCTGAACTTCTCAGGAAGAAAAGAAGGGGTAATTATGGATGGAAGTATTCATTGAAGACATCTGCTCAGTCTTCAGCAGCAGTTAAACCTAATAGACTGATGGTTGTATTAATAAGGCAAGGGAAAATAGTATGGAAAATATTATGACATTATGCTATATAAACCACTGATTTAATTTCATTTTGATCACTGTGTTAGTTTTTGGGTTCCTAGCATTTTAAAAGATGTAATGCTTCCAAAGTAAAATAAAAAAAAAAAGTAAGAAACACACACACACACACACACACATACACACACATACACAAAACAAAAAAGAAACCAGAGCAGAGCCAGGGGAAGCATTAGCACCAGAGCAGGTAAAGAGTAACCTTGAATACAGGAGGCTACATTTCCCACCTCTACCCTCACGTAATCTTACTGAACTCACAATTGCAGCCTCCATGGATTGCAGCTTTCTCCCCAAAATCATTCCCAGAAGATTATTTACCAATGAGTTTTGTTTTGTTTTGTTTTTGCGGTATGCGGGCCTCTCACTGCTGTGGTCTCTCCCATTGCGGAGCACAGGCTCCGGACGCGCAGGCTCAGCGGCCATGGCTCACGGGTCCAGCCGCTCCGCGGCATGTGGGATCTTCCTGGATTGGGGCACGAACCCACGTCCCCTGCATCGACATGCGGACTCTCAACCACTGCGCCACCAGGGAAGCCCTATTTGTATTATTTATCTAATCACTCCCCATACTTTCATGAGCTACTCCCCTTTGTGTGCTCAACATGATCTGGCACAGAGAAAAAGAACGTATTGAACGGATTCGTAAATGTACAACATTACAGACTTGCTTCTTACCATAAACTCATGGATACAGCAAATTCAAAGAACAAGAAACAAACTTTAAAAAGAAAATCTTAATCTCATGTAATAAACATAAAAACATGGATAATATTTACTTTTCCTGATCTTAGCTTTCTAAAGAACTATTATTAAAGAAGCAAGGATTTATGACTTTCTGAAAACATGAAATCAGTTCCTACCAGAAGGACTACATTACCATCTCTAAGCCTGGACCAAATCATATTAAAATATTTGAAGCCTATTTGGGAAAAACAAATGAGCACCAATCTGCAATATGTGCAAGATTCTGTTTTTCTCTAAAAGTTCACCATGGAGGAAAAATGGAAGGTGTCATTCATTTATATCCTTACCTATTTTGTTGTGTATGCCAACCTCCTCTTTTCAATGTTGAGAATTGTTTATGCTTCATTTCCTACATCTTCTTTTATAATGACTAACCATGAAGTTTCAGTGTTTCATATATGAATGAAAGAAAAGAAATAACATTTTAAAAGATCATTTCTTTCATTGAATTTTCCCATTCTTTGGCTAGCATGAATTACACATTTTCAAGGATGAGGATCATTATATTAGTCTGTGGTGAGTGTTATATGAGATAAAAGAGAAAGGATGAGATCAGCTCCTATACAGCTGCTAGAGATACCCTCTTTATTGAAAGATGTATTTTAAATGTCTGCTCTTCAATGGCTGGGCGACGACTTAAAAGACAGCTGCTGGTTAAGTAACAGAAATGGCACCTGGGCTCCAACTGGGCTTAGGTGTGAGCAATTTTGAGAATAGGATCAGAACAGAAAGCAATGAGGTAAGGGTAGAAATACTTTTGCCATTAAAGTCACCATCAAAGTCTACAGAGATCCCAATTTTCAAGGTAGCACACTTGGAAATTCAAAGCAATTTTGAGAAAAGGCATGCACCATGATACTGAGCTACATTTTGAGTTAAAAATATTAACTGAATTAATGTTAGATGATTGAGAGGGATTTTTAAATCATGCAAATGAAAGAGATATTTTTCTCAAGGCAATTAAATCCACGTACAGAGGAACATTACTAATCATTAGCATGAGGAAAGCATACTTCTGCCTAATCAAATGTCCATTAATAGTGAGAATGTCTGTCGTTTTCATTGACTGCAGTTTAAAAAGAAACACATGAAAAGGTAGTCACACAAGATAGAGATGCCTTCATTAGTTCACATGAATGACACACCCTTCTTCTTAATGTTCTTTCCTTCTCTTCTATTTTTCCTCAGAGCTTCATGAACAGTGGTGTGTGTAAACTCTCTCTATAAAATGCAATTAGTAAATTAGGGATAAATCAATCACATCTCCTGTTAAAAAGTCCCTGATCTGCAGCATCTTAGACAGTATTTTTGGTCATAGGGTTGGATTAGACTTTCCATTTATCTTTGCTGTTGAGTTGGTCATGACCCTGGGATGGATGCAAGAAAGTAGGATTCCCCCCTGTCAATGTTAGTGACAGGAAACAGTAATTTGGAGATATGAGCAGCAGCATATGGCATAGTGGACGGAACTGTGCTTTACTGTAATGCTAACCAACGTCCAGATCCTGCTTTTTCTTCCTATTAATTGGGCACCCTTGGGGAGGTAAGCTATTTGATCCTTCTGTGGCTCAGATTCTTTATGTTTTCATTACACAAATATTTAGAAACTTCTGCTCCTTGTTAGGTACCATTCTGTGGTCTGGCATTTCATGTAACCCAAGCAAAGGAGGTGTCTGCCTCATGGAGCTTAAGTATTAGAGGGAAAATTTAGCAGTAAACAAACAAATGCATAATGTTTTCATTCTAAGTGGTAACAAGTGGAATGAAGAAAAATAATATGGGTGACATGGAGACAGCGATGGAAGATGCTGTTGGAAAAAGTAGGTGTAAAAGATCATGATGTCGACATCTTAACTAATGGGATCTCAGTGAACACATGGAGGGTTCCTCATTTCGTTTTAATTACTCACTATAATGGAAATAATAGTAGCTATGTTGGTGAAAAATAAGACAGTTCATGTAAGGCACCAAGTAGAGTGTAGGGAACTCAATAAACAGTAGCAGCTCTAACTGTAAAATATCCTGAAATGTGTGGTCCCCCATTATACTTGAAATTCACCTCAAAGTTTGGGTTCAAATATGATTTCCATCTCTTCAAAAACAAATTTGATGCTAAAGATAGTAGTATTAGTCAAATTCTTTTATATCTGTTTGATTCTCTTGTCCACAGTAGAAAAGTTGAGGTAATTCTGCCTTTGCTTTAACACTGGACCATTTCCTCTTTGTTTAGCACTAGGGATTGGAAAATGTGTTAAGCAAGGTTAGATTAATGACAACAGCATTTGTGTCACCTTCGGTACTTAAATATTTCTCAAATATAAATTCTATAGCTTTTCCCCCTGCCATTTGTGTTTTGCCAATTGAAAGACCCTGAATCTTGGTCTCCAGGTCTATAATTCAACAAAGACAATATAGGCAAGTAAGGCATGCCTAGCCAGATAGGATTTGGACCATGAATTAGAATTTACAGTGGGCTCCAAGAAAAATTTGAAGGTCAAGGGAGAGACTTTAATGTACAGCAGGAAAAGCTAATACAAGTATCTCAGATAGATAGTGTGAAGCCAAATCCACTCAGATGGATCAAAGAATGGCATAGGAGCGTAGGTGGTCAGGGGAAAGGTAGAAAGTAATGACCAGGGACAGGGAAGGTAATTTTTAATGCACAATAGGCAATTATAGAAGTCATGATTAGTATTCAGCAATGCTCCATAACGAATGAATAACCCGGGCTTAAAGAAGTAGGGAAGGGGTATTTGAGTCATAACCACTAGCCACAAAATGAAGAAGGGAGTCAATTTTCCATCACAGTGATCTAGCAGAAGGGAGAGCAGAGACATTGTGAAGGATAGAGGTACAAGATAAGAGGATTTTGTCTTCTCACTTCATCTTCTCCCATAGTCCTTGAATGAATTGAGGGGAGAGTCTGTCACTTCCATCAGCCATCGTGCATTGTTGAGTGACATGAACTAATTATTGACCACTTAATGAACAGATCTAACACTTACTGGGGTTTATAACAGGTTCCAAACTCTTTAATTGAGTATTAAGTCTTTTAACCCTTGGAAACATTTTATCAGATAGAAGTGATGATCCCCATTGGACACAGGAGAAAACTAGAATACAGAGATGTGTGACTTTTCAAAGATCACACAGGAATTTGCAAGTCTTTTTTTCCTCACCTAGAGAGTCTGACTCCAGTGGCCTTGCTGTTAATGTACTCTGTACAGCCTTGTGCTTGCTAATTTAAGTAAGTACTTTATGAAATCTGGGTGGTTGGTATTATTAGCCTCATTTACAAATTTACCAAAGAGTCACAGAGAGATTAAGTAATTTTTTCCATGAAAACACAGGTTGCATGAAGCATAGTAAAAATAAAACAGCTACATTTTCTAGATTGATGTTCTCATACTTTATACTACACCATACTGGGAGAAGACTAGATACTCTCTGTATTATTTTCTACAGTTTGATAGCAAGGATACTGCTCCTGGATCACTCTATTAGAATGATATTCTCAAGGACCAATACTTTAGAAGGGCAAAGCATGAGCCAAACAAGGTTGATTTCTCCTTCTCTTCTGCTTCTCCTCCACACCCCACTGGGGCACATGACACAATGTTGGAAGTGGAGTGAAGTCATGGCACTATCCATTGCCCTCATTTCATAAAAGGGGGGATCCTGCTTAACAGAAATGTGACACAGTATTTCCCAGGTCACCTCACAGAGGACTACTCATATGTTTCTTGCCACTGTATCACATTTATTTATACCAGTTCTTTCAAGTCTTTATTCAAAACCACATATATGTTAAGTACCTATTATCTTCAAAGGATCTCCCTTGCAACCTGACAGGTAAAAAGATGATGAGAATCCTACCTTTAAGGCAGGTGTCAACCAAGCATGCAAAATCACACTGTATTATAAGAAGAAACATGGTATACGCTGTGTGAGAGAGTCACATTGCCAAGGATGGAGACTGGGAAATGAGAGGTGGCTTGCAATTGATGGGATACAGAAGGAAAGGTTTCATGGCAAAGTTAAATTTAGAGGTGGGTCTGAAAAGACAGATGCAACCACATATCAGATGCACATGGTCTGGAGGATGAGATCCCTCAAGGCAATGGGGCAAATCAAAGACCACAAATGGGCCAGTCTTTGACTTCAGTGAGGAACCAGGGGAGGTTTGGCTTGGCAGGAGAAATATCAGCACTAAACATTGGAAAATCAGGTGGATGCCTAATTGTTTCAAAGACGAACTTGAACCACAAAATAGGGATCATTCAGAATTAAGAAATATTAAGGTTAAGATATATTTATTGGAATCTGGTGAAAAGAATATCTCTACACACTGAAACTAAAACCTGGGACATTAGAACTAACACACTTGATTCAAAAGACTCATTGAGGCAGTAGCCATCACCAACAATATGAATAATAATTGGCCGGATCCAAGTCACTCACACATTAAATTAGAACATTTGTATTACAGTGCTTGAAGCAGAATACACTTTTTTTATGCTAGATATATGAAAGGCAGAGTCATGATAGAGTTGCTACCTGGACTCAGAATGTGCTGGGGCAGACACATTCTCAGCCAGTCCAGACAGTGGAGCTAAAAACATATTTTGAGGGAATATGCTAATTTTCTTCCACCTAAAGGTTACAGGTGATCCCCAGATTTCTCTGTTTCACATTTGATGATCTGTCTAATAAAACAAAAACTGTTTCTATTTGGTTTTTTATTATGATTGCTGTTGTTTCCTGGAGGTCAGTCCGTTTTGGTGTCTTCTGCAACACGGAGAAGCCTGCCCTCTGAACCAAGTTTCTTTGGAAACTCTGAAAATCTCCAACAATCTAAATGGATTCCTTATTAGGAGACTTTGAACGCAGCAGATAGATCTGGGGGATCAGGCACTGTCTGTTCATTCTCATTTATGTTTTTGCTTATTTACACTCATGGGAGCTGTTTACACACCCGCCCTCTGGAGTTCATGAGAGTGGCTCCTGGAAAGCACAGGAAATCCCCAGGAATGTCAGGGAATTAAAAGAGCAGCTGGGAAACTGAGGGCACCCAGTGATAGCAGCAGGAAGCCCTGTGATGTGTACGCCTAAGCACCTTAAGATGTTTTCAGAGAAAGTGAAACCTAAGTTTGGTCGTGGGAATCTGTATGTGTTGAAGACCCCCTAACACTGCAATAGGATACACCCCTTTTTTTGCATAGATTCCACTAGTGGTTCCCTTCATTAGTAGTTACCTTAATGTGCATATACTTAAAGGTTATCCTTTTTTGTGGTGGTTACAGATTTCCTTAAGAACGGCTCAAAAACCATGCCAGGAATCAGAAGAGTCTACAAACACCACCAGAACCCATTTGAGAAAGGTCTCCTTCTGGAAAATAACTATGCCTTGTGAAAGATTAAGAAAATATGCCGATAAGCTGATTGTGATAAGCAGTAAACATATATTATTCAGGAAAGCAAACAAAAAAATGTATAAAGGCAGAAGGAGAATGTCCATTCTAGGATTCCTAAAATACCTGGGGGATATATCTCTGTGTTGTCTTTTACAGAAATAAGACTATATATTGGGTAGTAAACAGCAGAATTTTATTTTAGGGAAGGAATTTGATAAGCATACCAAATATTGATTATCTCGATAAATATATTTTGAGATGACATTGTAGTAGATGATGATGTTACATTTGGATAAGACCCTTCCTTCAAGGATCTTATCATCTATGTATAATTTATACTCTGAACTCTACAGAAAAGAATTCTGTATGAAAGTATTAGATTTATTAGATCATCCTTTGATGAATAAACAGAAATTTAAAACAAGAAGTGAAGCTGTATGTCATATATTAATTTTAAAGTGCAAATTACTAAAGCAGAGAGTTCACCCAGGTAATGAAAGGACTGTCCATGTGTTCCAGGGTCAGACAGTTTCAGAGGTTAAAAAAAAAGTTTGGTTCTATTACAGTGTCTTTAAAATTAACATCATAGCCTAATGCACTCCCAAAATGGTGACTAAGATAATTTTGTCTCTCAATAGTTTATCCAATAAGGATGTATTAAGTGCTTATGATAAAACAGGACAATTCCAGGTGATGATTCTACAAAAGTTAAAAAGTCAGACAATCTTTTGCCCTAATTTGACTTTATGATTTGAAAATATATTTATGTTTATGTATTGAGTCTATGTATTTCTCGATAAATAGCAGTAGCAACAAACCAGAAACTGAGTGTCAGCTGGGGATTCAACTAATAATAAGACCTAGTCCACCCACATTCCTGGGAAAGACATAGTCTTATGGATAAGATGGAAATTCAAAGAGATAAATATAATACAACTTGGACTCTTCTGGGTTTTTTAAAACAGCTTTATTGAGATCAAATTTATGTTCCATAAAATTCACCCTTTTAAGGTGTACAACTAAACTTTTTTAATATATTCACAGGTGCAACCATCACCAAGTTTTAATAATTTTAGGACATTTTCATCACCTTATGAAGAAACACTGCACCTACTAACAGTCACACCCCATCTGCCCACCACTACCTCTTCTAGGAAAATCACTAACATACTCTTTATAGATTTGACTACTCTGAACTTTTCATATAAATGGAATCATACAACACATGATCTTTTGAGACTACCTTCTTTCAGTTAGCAAATGTTGTGAAGGTTCATCCATGTTGTAACATGTATCAGGATTTCATTCCTTTTTATTGTAAAATAGCATTCTATTGAGTGGATACATCACACTTTGTTATCCTCTCATCAGTTGGTAGATATTTGGATTATTGTCACTTTTTGACTACAATTTTTTTCTCAAATCAGCTTTATTGAGGTATACCTGACAAATATAATTGTACATGTTTAAGTATACGATGTGATGATTTGACATATATAAATATATTTTGTGAAATGATGACCACAATCAGATTAATTAACACATCTCTCATCTCACCTCACGTAGCTACCTTTTTGTGAGTGTGTATTGAGAATTCTAAAGGTTTACTTTCAATGAATTCCAAGTACATAACTCAGTGTTATTAATTATAGTCACCAAGCTGAACATTAAATCCCCAAAGCTTGTTCATCTTATGTTATAAATGAACGCTTATACACATTGACCAGCATCTCACCATCTTCACTCCGCCACCCCAGGCCCTGGTAACTACAATTCTATTCTCTGTTTTTTTTTTTTTTTTTTTTTTTTTTTTTTTTTTGCGGTACGCGGGCCTCTCACTGTTGTGGCCTCTCCCGTTGCAGAGTACAGGCTCCGGACACGCAGTCTCAGCGGCCATGGCTCACGGGCCCAGCCGCTCCACGGCATGTGGGATCTTCCCAGACCAGGGCTCGAAACTGCATCCCCTGCATTCGCAGGCAGATTCTTAACCACTGAGCCACCAGGGAAGCCCCTATTCTCTGTTTTTATGAATTTGACTTTCTTTTATTTTTTTTTTAAAGATTCTACATATAAGTGAGATCGTACAGTATTTGTCTTTCTCTGTCTGACTAATTTCACTTAGCATAATGATCTCTGAGTTCATCCATGTTGTTGTAGATGTCAGGATTTCCTTCCTTTTTCCTCATAGATGAATTATATATATATAATGTATAAATATAATGTCTGTAAATATATGTTGATGGACACTTAGATTCCATATCTTGGCTATTGTGAATATTCCTGCAATGAACATGGGAGTCAAATATGTCTTCCAGATACTGATTTTATTTTCATCAGATATTCAGTATATAACCCAGAAGTGGGTTTGCTAGATTATATGGTAGTTCTATTGTTGATTTTTTGAGGAATCACCATACTGTACCAGTTCACCTTCCCACTAACAATGTAGAGTAAAGCCTTTTCTTTTCTCTACATCCTCACCAACACTGGTTATCTGTTGGCTTTTTCATTAAAAAAATCCTAACAGGTGTGAGGTGATGTCTCATTGCAGTTTTGCTTTGCATTTCCCTGATGATTAGTGCAGTTGAGCACCTTTTCAGGTACCTGTTGACGGTTTGTAGGTCTTCTTTGAAAAAAGGTCTATTCAGGTTCTTTGCCCATTTGGTAATCAGGTGGTAATTGTTTTTAATAGTCTCTTATAATCCTTTGTGTTTCCGTCGTATCTGTTGTAATGTCTCCTCTCTCATTTCTGATTTTATTTATTTGATTCTTCTCTCCTTTTTTCTCAGTCTAGCTAACATTTTATCAATTTTATCTATCTTTTCAAAAGACCAGCTCTTAATTTTATTGAACTTTTCTACTGGTTTTCTGTTTTCTATTTCTAAATGATTGTCTTGAGGATTACAATTAACATCTTAACTTAAAACAGTCTAACTTAGATTAATACTAGCTTAATTGAAATCGTTTACAGAAATTTTGCTCCCAGATTGTGTCATTCTCCCCTCCTTGGTTTATAATTGTCATATAAGTTAAATCTTTCTACATTATTATCGAATAACACATTTTTATAATGATTGCTTTATGCAGTTGTCTTTCAACTTATATATGAGAAAAATATATGACCAAAAAATACATTTATATTCTCCCTTATATTTATCAAACTAGTTTCATTCACTGGTACTCTTTATTATTTCCTGTGGATTTAGCCTATTGTTTTGCATGTTCTTATTTTATTTTATTTTTTTGGCTGAAATGATTTCCTTTAACTTTTATTGTAGGTCTGCTAGCAAGAAATTAAGAAATTCTGTCCTTTTTTGTTTATCTGGGAATAACTTAACTTGGCTGAATGTAGCATTCTTGATTAATAATCTTTACTTTCAATACTTTGAATGTCCCACTGCTTTCTGTTCTCCATGATTTCTGATGAGAAGTCAGTGTTTCCTTATATTGAGGATCCTTTGTACAAGATGAACCATTTTTCTATTACTTGGGAGTTTCTGAAATAGTTAATGTTGACAATTTTGCCAGTGTTTTTGTTGTTTAAATGGATGTGTAGCTTTTTGAAGGCCTTCACGCCCCCATTCTGGAAGTCCTACCTCTAAGCTCTGTTTTTTGTTTGTTTGTTTGTTTTGGACTCAGCTGAGGTTTCTTTTATTTGTTAAAAGTCTGTGTTTGTGGGATTTAAATCTCTTTAAAAAAATTTTTTATTTTATATTGGAGTAGAGTTGATTAACATTGTGTTAGTTGCAGATGTACAGCAAATGATTCAGTTATACATATACAAGTATCTATTCTTTTTCAAGTTCTTTTCCCATTTAGGTTATTATAGAATATTGAGCAGAGTTCCCTGTGCTATACAGTAGGTCCTTGTTTGTTATCTATTTTAAATATAGCAATGTGTACATGTCTAGCCCAAACTCCCAATTTATCCCCCCCAACACTCCCCCCGGTAACCATAAGTTCATTCTCTAAGTCTGTGAGCCTATTTCTGTTTTGTAAATAAGTTAATTTGTATCATTTTTTAAAGATTCTGCAGATAAGCGATATCATATGATATTTGCCTTTCTCTGTCTGACTTACTTCACTTAGTATGATAGTCTCTAGGTCCATCCATGTTTCTGCAAATGGTATTACTTCATTCTTTTTAATGCCTGGGCATATATATATCTGGAGGAAATCATGGTTTAAAAGAATACATGCACCCCAATATCCAAGCTCTGTTTTAAGTGGATGTATATGAAGTGCTCTGACATACATGAAGAGGGTACCGACATGGCCCTCAAATTTTTCGAGTGCAAATCAGGTGAGTAGCAAACGAGGTACAGTGAACATTGAAAGACATATCCCTTGCCTTTAGAGATTTTGCTAATCAATATCTATGTGGCTAGGAGTTTAAAACTTTTTATTTTATAATTTGAATCCTCCATCATGAGCCATTTTGATGAAGCTAATAGGTTTTGAAAATTTATTGTGTATATGTGATGATGGGAGTATTCTTAAATATACATTCTATGTAATTATCAGCTATTAATAGGTCAAACAATCTCACATCTCCTTCATAGAGAAAATGGTCCCAACTTATTAAACAATTATTAAAATCCTATTTTATTATAGTTAAATACTTCATATATTTTTCTAACATAAAATTTATTTGCATTCAATGTTTGTAATAGCACCTATTATTAATAAATATGGACCGGGGTTTTCTGCAATTACTGTATTTTCATGTATATTATCTTTCAAGAGAAGAGACAGAAAGTAAAGCTTCAAAACACTTACTACTTTGTGTTCACAAATTTTTCTCATCTTATAAGTCAAAACCCAACTATAATCACATAATAAATCAGACTTGATAAATTAGTATGAGTTTATGCTACATGTTTTGGGCAGCAAAAGAATATCTGAATAAAGCTATATAGTTTCAGGTGGGCATATCTGCCAGTATGTTTAGTATGTGCAGATATAGAGAGATGGTGTTTGAAGGTATTTGGCTGAGGTTTCCTACTCAAAAACTATTGTATCAAATGCTCTGTTCCAATAACTATAGAGGAAAATCTACTCTGGATAGAAATTCTCAAAAACAAACTATGTAATTTTAAATCAATGGCTCATTTTGTTGTTAAAACAAATTGACATAAATAAAAAATTTTATTCTTTCAAGGACAACTTATCTAAATTTTAGAATTTTTAGCATTAAGTTATGCAATCTTTTCTCTTATTTCCACAAATTTGTTTAAGGATAATTTCAGACTAGTTTTATTCTGTTTTATTTTATTGTTTTTCCTATTAACACTACCATTATTAAATAAATACATGCCTTGACAGGCTGACAAGTGGCTGAGAACACACAGTTGGAATTACTTTTTCCCTTTCAGTACATGGACTCCTCTAAATGTCAGGGGTGTTTGGACAAGTGATGTATAAGAACTAAAGTTTACTTTTTTTTTTTTTTTAAAGTAGAGTGTAAGAGAGGTTGAGCAGAACGATGTGGGAAATCTGACTGCCCATTTTTATGTCATACCAGCTTCATAGATCAGGGGTGGGTCTACCAGGTTAAAGAGCCATAAAAGAACAGGCTCACGTTCATTTGGTTTTATGTTCACTCATTTTTATTGAATTTCATAGGAGTTCCAAAGAACCCATAAAGTATTTTCATAGTATATTCCAATATATTAATATTAAATTTCATCATAATTTGCCCTCTTTCATGGAGGAGTCCTTGCATTAGTAAATTTAAGAAATTAATATATAAGGAGAGAAATAAAATCCTTTCAAAATGAAACTATTTGGATCAATGTGGATAAAATTCACTGTCTGTTTTATGTATATGATGTGTTATATTGAATAGTCATTCATATTTATAAAAGTTATTTCACACATAATTACTTGGCATCATCAAACAGAACTTTGGGCTGTATTCTTGACTGAAGGAGAGAAATGAGACAAGTACTTGAAGATGGTTAAACTTGCACAAGGTAAAAAGTTAGGTGAGGGGGCCTCCCTGGTGGCGCAGTGGTTAGGAGTCCGCCTGCCGATGCAGGGGATACGGGTTCGTGCCCCGGTCTGGGAGGATCCCATATGCCGCGGAGCGGCTAGGCCCGTGAGCCATGGCCGCTGGGCCTGCGTGTCCGGAGCCTGTGCTCCGCAACGGGAGAGGCCGCAACAGTGAGAGGCCCACATACCGCAAAAAGAAAAAAAAAAAAAAAAAAAAAAAAGTTAGGTGAGGATAGAGCAGGTATTATAGTTCAGTCTCTGTGCAGTGTCCTTTCTGCTATTACATCTGACTCTAATTGTTTGCCCTCCATTCATTCAACAGTTGTTTGTTATAGAAACCACTGCATGTGGCCAGGCTTGGACTGACAGTGCTGTACTGTTGATACAGAAGTAAAAGACATAACTATTGCTGCCTGGTTGCTAAGAACCTACAAGCAAGAATCAAATAAATACTATATTCAAAATCCTGTTATAAACCATAATGGAAAAGAATAGAAAAAAAGAATGTCTATATGTGTATAACTGACTCACTTTGCTGTACAGCAGAGATTGGCCCAACATTGTAAATCAACTATTCTTCAAAAAAAAAAAGAAGTAGTCCTTTATGATCACTGCTATGATAGTATTAAACAGAGTACCCTGGTATGAAGTATAGAGTCCAGGTAGAGATATGTGACCAAGAAAAAGCCCAGGAAAAAGAATCTGAGTATGTTGGAAGGCAAGGAATTTGGTAAACACTGGAGGTGAAGTGAGTTTAACCTTGAACATACATAGGGTGAGGAATCTGTGGAACATCCAAAGGGCGACATCAAACAGACACTCACCAATATACCTCTGAACAGGTAAGGCTTTGTCTAGGGATCTCGATACAAAATCCATTAGCACAGTAAAGACTGTGGCTGTTAATGAGATCACCTACTACAAGCATATTATAGAGAAGAAGGTTGAAGGAAGAGTTCTATAAAACACCAGAGTGCAGATAGGAGAAGACAGCTGTGAACAGAAGGGTGTGGTGTAAGTTGCAAAGAACAGGCAATACAAATATAGGAGAATATCCAGTGAGTTAAGGGTTGAAACAAATCCTATGCATTTGGGAATTGAGACACTTCAGTTTACCTTTGGCAGAGTTATTTTGGTGGGATGGTTGAAGTAGAAGCAGTATGTTCAAGAAAGAAAACACTGAGAATGTAGAGAACGTATTATACTTTGCTATATCATCTTCCCTCCAAACTTTTTTCTGTCTTCTCTTCCTTCCTTGCTTTCTTCCTTCTGTCCATCTTTCCCTTCTTTCTTCCATTTTATTGTACCTTTTGAGCAAAGAGAGAAAGATGTGGATCATTTTAAAGGACTTTAAGTAATCTTTAACCTTTTGAAATCTCAGATCTGCCTGAACCTAGCAGACTACTTGAATTGATGAGGCAAAGCTGGGAGTTCACAAGACCAAGGCAGCTAAAGTCCACAGGGCAGAGTACAACAAAGGAGAGAACCTCCCAGACTGAGAGCTCTAGAAATCATCAGAAGGTCCCTGTGAAGTCTTCAGCTGATTACAGATGAACGCATGTATGTGAAGAAATTATCTGAGTCCTGGAAAAGGACCACCCCCAAAGAGCAGAGTAAACAATTTCTGGGGCTCACAAGGCTGGGCATGTCTGTGTCACCACTAGTGAGAATAGAAAATCTTACAATTCAGGGAGCTTAGGTAGAATATTCAGAGGGGTATTGTCTCAGTAGTGGGGCAAAATTTAGCACTAAACTAAAGATTTTTGTATTTCTGCCAATCAAAGCTTAAAGGCAATCCTCGGAAGATTAAAGTGTTTTCAAACGACTAAATGCAACCCAGGTTAACAAACAAGTACCATGACAGACACTAAAATTCCTAACATCCAATAAAGTAAATTTCCCAATGATGGGGTTTCCATATCAAATTACCAGGCATGCAAAGACTTGAGAGAATATAACCTGTAATGAGGAGTAAAAAAAAATCAGTGAGGAGAAATACACCTAGAAATGATAATAAGTGATAGAATTAGTAGAGAAGGATATGAAAAGTTATTGTAATTGTAGTCCATACATTCAAGGAATTAGAGAAAAAAATTGAATATTTAAGTAGGAAAATGAAAACTATTTTTAAAAATGAAATCAAGCTTCTAGAGACACTAAAATGAGAAATGCATGAGTTGGAGGATTTATTTTATAAGAAAAATTTAGTAGTCACATTTCACCCTGCTTCTCCCATTACATACAGATAAGAAACATAAACAGAATGCATGGAAACAACTGCTTTAGGACAGTGGTAAGTAGCATGTCGCCTGCCCCCATGACCTTCATGCTCTGGCATTACAACTGTGACTATGTTACAGCTCAAGAATGAGTCCAAGGAGGTGTAAACTACTACATTGAGGTGCCTTGACACCCTCACCTTCGAGTAGTGCAGAAATGAAACCAATCATAAACAGGAGAATTACCAGATTCTGGAATGATCATGGTGGCAAGTACACAAACAGAACTATATAACATTACAAACAACATAACACTACATGTCCTTTTGAAATGCACATAAAATATTCACCAAGACAGTTCATATCACAAGACAAGGAACAAACATGAAGAAATTTAAAATAATTAAAATCATATAGGATGTGACATCAACAAATGGAATGGGATGCCTTCTACCTTCTTTCCCCCGCAGATACACCGATTCAACAATACACGGACCAATTCCCTATGCAAGAAATCCAGACACCAGTTGAGAGGCTCCTGCACTCCAGGAGAATGCAAAACCAGCTGCCTGAAGCTGGTTGGAAAATTTGAGACTGGTTCTTACCACAATCTCTCGGCATGGTGCCACACTACTGGGTGGAAACTCCCAGCTCACAGCTTTTCCTGGGGAAAGGAAGGAAAGAAATGGACTGTATTTCCAATGTTCTGACTTTTCCAGGGAATGCCCAAAAGAATGGTTTCTACTGTTCCTGAATCTGAATACTGACAGGAATGGACCCTAGGTTGAAAGCTACTGGAAGCAAAGATGGTACTGTGGACTTGCATGCTTGTACTCACCATAACTCTAATCTCAGCACAGAGCAAGCAGGCAAAAAAAAAAAAAAAAAAAAAAAAAAAAAAAATTCCCAGCTTCTCCCTGGGGAAGAAAAAATTGAATCCTGCATACATGTTCCAACTTTTTCAAAGTGCTGGCCAAGACTTCTTTCTCATTTGTCTTTGTGTATTCTAGATCCTAGTCTCTTGTTGCATATGGATTCATAATTTTTTTCTCAGTCTGCAGATCGTTGTATTAATTTCTTATTGTTGTTATAAAGAGTACCACAGACTTAGTGACTTTACACAAATTTATTATATTACAGTTTTGGAGGTCTCAAGTCTGAAATGTGTCTCACTGGGCTTAAACTTGGGCTTAAACTAAGGTGTCAGTAAGGCTGTGTTCCTTTCTCAAGGCTATTGGGGAGAATTCATTTGTCTACAATTTAGAGGTTCTAGAGGCTGCCCACATTCACTGGCTCATAGACCTTCTCTATTGGCAAAGCCAGTGATGTAACTTGAGGCTTTCTCACAATGCCTTCTGACACTTTTCTGATTCCCTCTTCCACTTTTAGAAGATAATATCCTTATCTTAAAATGAGTTAACAACCTTAATTCTATTTGAAATTTTAATTTCCCCTTGTCAAGTAACTTATACATCCAAAGGCTTTGGGGATGAGAAAATAAACATATTTGGGAGACCATTATTCTGCCTGCTATACTTTTCTTCTTATTTTCCTACATGGAGAATTTTACTTTTGCAGAGTAAAAAATTTTTTAAATTTGATGAGGTCCAAATTATCAATTTTTTATTTTATTGATTCTGTTTTTAGTGTCAAATCTAGAACTTTTTGCCTAACTCTAGATAGATCCCAAGAGTTTCATTTTTTAAAAAAAATTTTATAGTTTTACATTTCATAATTAAACTATTGGTTCTTTTTGAGTTAATTTTTGTATAAAGTGTGAGATTTAGGTAGGTGTTCATTTGTATTTCTTATGAATGTCCAGTTAATCAAACATCATTTTCAAAAAGTCTATCCTTCTAATGAATTGCTTTTGCAAATTTGTCAAGAATGTGTTGGGCATATTTATTTATGTCTGTTTCTGAGTTCTTTGTTTTGTTCAATTGATTTATATGCCTATCTGTCTGCCAATACCACACAATCTTGATTACTGTAGCCAAATAATGAAATAATATGAGACAGTGTGATTTCTCCCACTTTGTTTCCTTATAAAAATTGTTTTAGATATTGTAGAGCCTGTGTTTTTGCTTATACATCTTAGAATAAGTATATCTTTGTCCACAGCATATGTTGCATAAGTTTTGATAGCAATTGCTGTAAACAATTAGATAAATTTGGAGAAAATTGATGTTTTTACCAGATTGAGTCTCCTAATTTGTGATTACATTTTTCTCCATTTATTTAGGTTTTCTTTGATCACATTTTATAATTTTCAGCAAGCAAATCCTACTCATGTTTTGTTAAATTTATAGCTAAGTATTTTATTTTCTTTTGAACAAGTGTAAATAATACTTTATTCCATTCATTTTCCACGTTCATTGTTATTATATAGAAATGCAAGTGAGTTTTGTGTATTGATCAAATATCCTGCAAATTTGCTGAACTCATAATTCTAGGAGTTTTTGTTTGTTTTGTTTTGATAGCTTATTTGAGATTTTCTACATAAACAATCATGTCATTTGCAAATAAGGACAGCATTAATTCTTCATTTCCAATTTATATTTCTTTATTTCCTCTTCTTGCCTTGTAGTAATGGCTAGAACCTCTAATACTAGTTGAATATGACATAAATACTATGTTGAGAATGGACATTCTTGCTTTCTTTCCAATCTTAGAGGAAATGCATTCACTATTTCACCATTAATTATAATGTCAGCTCTATGTTTTTGTAGATGCTCTTCATCACCTTTAAGCAATTTCTCTCTATTCCTAACTTGGCAAGAGTTTGACCATATACGGGTGTTGAGTTTTACAAGTACTTTTAAAAAATCATTTGATATAATCATATGATTTCTCCTCATTAGTCTATTGATAGGGTAGATTACTTTGCTTGATTTTTAAATGTTGAAGCAGCCTTACATACCTAGAATAAATTCTACTTGGTCAAATGTTTATTCTTTTTATACATTGCAGAAATCATTTTGCTGATATTGTGTTAAGGATTTTTGTATCTAAATTCATAATAGATAATGGTCTTCAGTTTCCTTCTTAGAACTGTCTTTTCCTCGTTTCATTTAGCCTTATAAAATGAGTTGGAAAGTACTTTCTCCTTTCCTATTTTTTGGAATATATTGTGAAAAAAATTAATTATTAATTGCTCAGTAAAATTCTCCAGTGATTCACTCTTGGTCTGGAGATTTCTTTTTCCACAACTTTTAAATCATGTTTTCAATTTCTTTAATAGTTATAGGATAATTCACATTGTCTATTTCATCAGTTGAGTTTTGTTGTTTGTGGTTTTCAAGAAATTGGCCCATTTCTTCTAAGTTGTCAAATTTATGACTATAAAATTGTTTGCTTTTTTCCCTCAGTATCCCTTAAATGGCTGCAGCTATAGCCACTATTTCAATTCTGATATTGGTTATTTTTTTCTTCTTTTTATCTGTCTCATATTGCAATAAGCTTGTCTATTGTATTACATTTTTCTAAGAATTAGTTTTTGATTCATTAAAATTCTCCATTAGTTTTCTCTTTTCAATTTCATCAGTTTCTGCACATGTCTTTATTATTTCCTTCCTTCTGCCTGTTTTGGGTTTATTTTGCTCCTTCTTTTTTAGTTTCTAGTGGTAGAAACTTAGATTATTGAGTTGAGACATTTTCCCTTTTTTAAAATAGTAACGTTTAGTATTATAATTTCTCTTAGTACTGCTTTAGCTGCTTCCTGCATATTTTGATATGTGTTTTCATTTTTATACAATTCTATGTGTTTTCTATTTATTCTATTGAGAACATTTATTTTACCCATGGTTTATTTAAAAGTCTGTCATTTTATTTCCAAGTGTTTGAAGATTTTCCACTTGTCTTTCTGTTATTGATTTCTAGCAGATTCCATTATGGTCAGAGAACATAGTCTACATGATTTCAGTTCTTTTCCATTTGTTATCAGAGTTCTTTTATGGGCCAGGATTTGAACCATCTTATTGAACATTCCACGTCCTTTAAAAAAATAAAGTGTGTTATTCTGTTGTTTGAAGTGTTCTGTATATGTGAATTAGATCCTCTTGCTTAGTTTTGCTTGTTTATTTCTTCTACATCTTTACTCATTTTCTGTCTAGTTTTTCTATCAATTGTTGATGATGGGATGTTAAAGTGTCTAACTCCATCGGTGGCTTCGCCTGCTTCTTCCATCAGCTGTTTTTGTTTCATGTATTTTGAAGCCCTTTTATGTGTGTATGTATACATTTTGTGTTGGTTTTTTTTGTTGCATTATTTCTTTCACTGTTACATAATAACTAGACTATATGTTCACACAAAAAGTTGTACGTGAATGTTGTAACAACTATGTTTGTAACTGCCAAAAACTAGAAAAGACTCAGATGTACATCAATACATCAATGGCTCAATAAATTGTGTTGTATCTATACAATGAAGTACTAACTAACAATAAAATGTCATGAACTATTGATACACACAACAATATGAATGGATCTCAAAATCGTTATTTTGAGTAAAAGAGCTCAGGGTATGTACTCTATGATTCTATTTTATATAAAATCTAGAAAATTTAATCCCATCTGTATGGTAGCAGATAAGTAATTGCCTGGGGATGGGATGAGGAGGTTGATGAGAAAAGGATTATAAAGGGGTTCATTATTTTGAGTGTATTGTAGTTTTATTGGTATATGTATATGTCAAAACTTATTTGATTGCACTCCTTATATATATGAAGTTTTTAGGTCAATTATATCTCAACAAAGCTGTTGAAAAAATATATTAGGATTTAGCAGGCAAGTAAATTTAGGGGAGACTAATTATTATGCATAAAATTTACTTGGGCAATATTTAAATGATCATAAGTATGGGCATCTTTAAAAGCACCACAAGACATCAACATGTTTAAATCAATGATGAATATAGTAAAGAAGAGCAACAATAATACTGCTACTTGAAAAAAGTTTCTGGATTATTTAATCTATTTTCCAAAAGAGTAGTACTTAAGAAGAGCTACAAAGTGGTTTCAGAAATAACACATTAATATGCTTTCAATCCAATGGAGACAAATAGTCTTTGTAACAAATAATGTTAGAATAATTGGATCTCCATGTAAAAAATAAAAAGGAACTTAATTCTTAGCTACACTATATACAAAACTTAACTCAAATTTGTTAATAGACTTAAAAATCTAAAACTTAATTCTTCTAGAAGAAAACATAAGAGAAAACTAGCCAAAGAGTTCTTAAATATGACACCAAAATGACAACTTGTTAAAAAAAATGACAAATTGGGTTTCATCAAAATTAAAATGTTCTAGTCATTGAAAGATACTATTAAGAAAATGGAAACACAAGCCATAGACTGGAAGAAAATACTTCAAATCACAAATCCAGAATACATAAAATCATTCTCAAAATTCAGTAATTAACAAACAACCCAACACAAAATGGGGATAATATTTGAACAGACCCTTCACCAAAGGAGCTCTATGCATGGCAAATAACCATGTGAAAGATGATCAAGACATTATTCATTAGGGAAATGTAAATTAAAAACATAATGAAAGGGCTTCCCTGGTGGCACAGTGGTTGAGAGTCTGCCTGCTGATGCAGGGGACACGGGTTCGTGCCCCAGTCTGGGAAGATTCCACATGCTGTGGAGTGGCTGGGCCCGTGAGCCATGGCTTCTGAGCCTGTGTGTCTGGAGCCTGTGCTCCGCAATGGGAGAGGCCACAACAGTGAGAGGCCCGTGTACCATAAAAAAACAAACAAACAAACAAAAAACACCATAATGAAATACCATTACATACCTACTTTATAAAAAGCAACAAAAACTGACAATATTATATGCTAGTGAGCATGTGGAACAAATGGAACTCTCATATATTGCTCGTTCAAGGCAAAATCATAGAGCCACATTGGAATATATGTTGGCAGTTTCTTATATAATTAAACATGCAACTACCATATGACCCAGAAATTCTACTCCTATATATTACCCAAATGAAATGAAAACCTACATTCACACAAAGTTTCTTCAAATGGTAACTAATCATCTCTAAGATATAGCTCAGTGATTTCCAACTCTGACCATTGGAATCACCTGGATATATATATTTTTAATATTCCAAAGCCCAAGTCACACCCCTAACCAATTAAATTAGAATCTCTGGACTTGGGACAGAGTCAACAATATTTTTTGAAACTCCCTTAAGTGATTCTAATTTGCAGACAAGTTTGGAAATCGCCAGTATACCTTTAAAGACAAATATCACTATTTAATATGATTATTTTACAGCAAATTATAGGCACTGTAATGGAGCAAAATAAAGAGAAAAGAAACCCAAGTAAGTTTCCTGATGCAAAATATAGAAGGGACCAACAGATGTTTGGAATATGATGAAACTTTGAAGGGGGGCAATTTTTAATAACTAACAATATAATTCTTGATAAATACTAACCTAATTTCCATTGCCCTATCATGGCCAATAATTGCAGTCATCCCTTATTGACTGTCAGATTTTTTATTTGATTATTTGAAGACTTTGATTTTTTTTCTGACAGTCTCCAAAATTAGTACAGTAGAATTCACAAGATAATTAAATTTTTTAAAGTTTGAATTTATCCCTTTCTCTCTACTCTCAAACATCACATACACACATATATACTCCCACCTAGACACATGAAGTATTTATTTTTATATATCAAACAGACACCTTTGAGTTGTAATTCATCTGGCAATTAGCATGACTGTTTACATAATTTTGGCAATGATCAGTATTCCTAGGTGACTGTTGTTTCTAAGCAGTCTTACAGCCCTCATACATATCAACATACTGTTGGATATAAATACCTTCTTCATCCCACTTTATTTTTCAAATAGATTAGTCAAAGAGATAGCTGTGGAAGTCATTTCTATGAATTTAAGAGTGAGGCCATTCACAAATTAATTCTGCAGTCCCCTCTGGCCTTTCTACAAAATACAATAAAGACTCTAATACAGTTCAGTTTTATTTTTTTACCACCAGCTTCTATTAAATAGGTCTTCTACTTTTTTTCACTCAGATGAGTAGAGCTGCTTCTTCCTTATATTTCTGGTCTCCTGGGCAAAGATCTTGTCTCTCATATTCTTAGAACACACACACACACACACACACACACACATTCTCATTCCAATCCCTTCATTCTTATAGCCTTTCTTTTTTTTTTGGAATTTTAGTTATTTTTTAATTTTTTATACACTAATATGTATAAAATAGATAACTAATAAGAACCTGCTGTTATAAGCCTTCTAATAATACCAAGTCTGCAGAATCTGCCTGTTCATAACTCTATCTCAGAACTTCTTTAGCTCATCTCCTGGTTGCAATTGTGATGACATCATGTATCTCAATTTAAATTAATTTCTACATTGTGTATTTATCATTGCAATAACTAGATACAGTCTAAACCCTGAATGTAAAATGCCATAGTTTATTAGACACATAACATGAAAAAATCATAAATCTACATTTAAAGTGCAATGCACTTTGTAATCTTAATATCTAATGAACTTAGTTGAAGATATTTCGTTATATGTATAATGTGTACCAAAAATGTATAAATAATATCTGGTCTTACATTTAGGTCTTTAATCTATTTTGAGTTTATTCTTGTATATGATGTTAGAGAATGTTCTAAGTTAATTAATTTACATGTAGCTGTCCAGTTTTTCCAGTATCACTTATTGAAGAGACTGTCTTTTCTCCACTGTATATTCTTGTCTCCTTTGTCATAGGTTAATTGACCATAAAGTGCATCGGTTTATTTCTGAGCTTTCTATTCTGTTCCATTGATCTATGAGTCTGTTTTTGTGCCAATACCATACTGTTTTGATTACTGTAGCTTTGTAGTATAGTCTGAAGTCAGGGAGCAGGATTACGCCAGCTCTGTTCTTTCTCAAGATTGTTTTGGCTACTCAGGATCTTTGGTGTTTCCATACAAAGTTTAAAATTATTTGTCTAGTTTGGTGAAAAATTCTATTGGTATTTTCATAAGGATTGCAATAAATCTGTAGATTGTCTTGGGTAGTATGGTCGTTTTAACAATATTAATTCTTCCAATCCAAGAACATGGTATATCTTTCCGTTTGTTTGTGTCATTTTCAGTTTCTTTCATCAGTGTATTATAGTTTTTAGAATACAGGTCTTTTGCTTCCTTAGGTAGGTTTCTTCCTAGATATTCTTTTTGATGCAATGGTAAATGGGATTGTTTCCTTAATTTCTCTTTCTGATAGTTTGTTGTTAGTGTATAGAAATGCAACTGAATTCTGTATATTAATTTTGTATCCTGCACTGTTACCAAATTCACTGATGAGCTGTAGTAGATTTCTGGTTGTGTCTTTAGGATTTTCTATGTATAGAATCATGTCATCATCTGCAAACTGTGACATTTTTACTTCTTCCTTTCCAATTTGGATTCCTTTTATTTCTTTTTCATCTCTGATTGCTGTGTTTAGGACTTCCAAACTATGTTGAATAAAGTGGCAAGGGTGGGTATCCTTGTCTTGTTATTTTGTAATAACTGTAAATGGAAAGTAACTTTTAAAACTGTGTAAACTACCAAACGCAAGGTAGATAGCTAGTGGGAAGCAGCCACATAGCACAGGGAGATCAGCTCGGTGCTTTGTGACTACCTGGAGGGGTGGGATAGGGAGGGTGGGAGGGAGACGCAAGAGGGAGGGGATATGGGAACATATGTATATGTATAACTGATTAAATTTGTTATAAAGCAGAAAAAATATATACAACTTGTTAATCAACTATACTTCAATAAAAAATAAATTTTAAAAAAATAAATAAATAAAACTGTGTATAAATTTAATTTAAAATGTATAAATATATTTTGATGTTCATGCAACCTACACCTTTTGTCTAGATTACTCTTTAGTGTACTGTATACCTGCAAATATATTTGTAAAGTAGTTTGAAAGCAAACCCAAAGATGTATTTTTAAAATATGGGGAATTTTTATGGTGATAATTAAGACAATTAACTTGATATTGTTGAAATACCTGGGTGAAACTTGTACTTATTTTTAATAATTATATTTTATTGAATAGGTGAATTGGGTGTTAACTCTGCCATTAGATAGAAAAAAAAGATCAGAGCAAATTTAAAAGGGAGAAAATCTTATTTTAAAAATGAATAATATACTCATCTAAGATGCTACTTTTTGGAATTTTTCAGGAAAGTTGTAACTGAAAAAGTGCAATGTTGGACAAAGTATGTTCCTATCACTAAGGGCACCATCCCACTCTGGATCTAGTTCCATAAATACTTCTTGTCCCTGGTGTATCATCTCTTCCCACACATCGTGAACGTGGAAAGATCTCGTACAACTGCTCCCAGCCTTGGTGACTTCAGGGCTGTCATGAAGTGTCAGCAACCATAATGACTATCAGAATATGTCAAGAGCTAAATAAAGACCTGGGACTGGATAAAACACCTGGACACAGAAAACTATACATCATCTCCTTTGATTCCTTTTTGGAAGTTGTCATATACAGTGTATTTTTAGCTGGAAAGGATGGGATGATTTTGCTTAATTCTTGACAGCTGCTCATTAGGCAGATCAGAACGAGATAAGCAGGATGAGATACTGGTTAAAATTGCAGAGTAGGTGCCAGGAGTATTAGATTTCAAGTCTTGCTCACTAACCATGGGTGACCTTGAGGACTTATTTTCTTTTTGGTGTTCCTGGCTTCTCCAGACTTAGAGTTGGGAGGAGAACACTTTCCCAACATCTCAATGGCTTTCATTGGAATTTGTAACGTTTTGAGGTTCTTGAAGTCACAGGTTTCCCTTAAAATCCCTGCCCCCAAAATATGTCACTCTGGCTATTTCATTTAGATATGAGCCTCATGAAGTATAAAGCATGAGATGGACGTAGGAATGGAACTGTTGTTAAAGTTTGATTAGGTGAAAGTCTATCTTTGGTGAGATTGCAATTATTTTTTTATCATGTAGATCTCAGATGGTTATCTTGTCGTTAGGAAATTCTATTTCACCTCAGCCCAGTTAAATGTATCCAAACATGATATGTACAATCAAATGCAAACATATATTTTGGTCAAACTGAGTTAAAGGTAGCAAGTTGCAAAGTTCAATAACATTATGGTTATCTACCATTCAATGTTTTTTCATCTAGTCACTTCTTCCCAGCTGGAGTGATGATCCCTTCTTTCAGGTTGAAACTTCTGAAGAAAACGAGGCTTTCACTTATTCAATTACTGAGGTTAGCAAAAATGAATAAGTTTAGATGTCAGTATTTTAAAATATTTTTGGTCTATAACCTGGGAGAGTTTCTTTTTCAGACCCTTGAATTATAAGACAATAAGATAATGATGAGATAAAAACAGTTTCTTTCAAAGAAATTACTTTACATTGCAGAATGTCAGGAGTTCATAAGAGTTTTGTATTTCTTCAATAGTGATGACTGTGGTGAGCCTTTCACATGTGTGTTCCTTTTTAGTATAATGTAATATTGACAACATTGATTTGATTGCTGGAAGAAATGTGTAATTTGATCTTAGTCTGTTAACATATAATTTTAAAAATAGCTTTGTCCTCTTTCATGTTTTACCACTTATAATGGTGATTCGAATGAGTGATCTTTTAAAATATCCTGGTAGTGAAAACGTGATATAGCTGCAGCCTGATCCATCTAATGAGCTTAGTGATGGACTCTGATATAGCTGATCACCTGGGGAGACGCGAGGGGCCTGAGCAGTCAGCCAGGCTGATCTTGTGTCCCGCTGAGAATAAAGAAGGCAAGTACAGAGCCAGCGTTGGCTGCCTGTTTCCACAAATAAGTTGCCTGTGGTCAGCACTTATGATTCCAACGAGCTTCCATTGCCAATATTTGAGATGCTGGGAGCCTGTGTCAACCTTCGGACTGAGTCGGTGCCCAAGCTCGTCAGGGCGCTGATGGACGCGGTGCACTTCTGTGCACAGATATAGCTCACTGTGTACATTTCCATTACAATGGGCGACACAGTAATAAATCCATTTCTTCTTTTTTAAAATTTAATTTTATTTTATACAGCAGGTTCTTATTAGTTATCTATTTTATACATATTAGTGTGTATATGTCAATCCCAATCTCCCAAGTCATCCCCCCTTCCCACTTCCCCCCTTGGTGTCCATATGTTTGTTGTCTACATCTGTGTCTCTATTTCTGCCTTGCAAACCGGTTCATCTATACGATTCTTTAGATTCCACATATATGCATTAATATCCGATGTTTGTTTTTCTCTTTCTGACTTACTTCACTCTGTATGACAGACTCTAGGTCCATCCACATCTCTACAAATGACCCAATTTCGTTCCTTTTTATGGCTGAATAATATTCCATTGTATATATGTACCACATCTTCTTTATCCATTCGTCTGCCGATGGGCATTTAGGTTGCTTCCATGACCTGTCTATTGTAAATAGTGCTGCAGTGAACATTGGGGTGCATGTGTCTTTTTGAATTATGGTCTTCTCAGAGTATATGCCCAGTAGTGGGATTGATGGGTCATATGGTAGTTCTATTTTTAATTATTTAAGGAACCTCCATACTGTTCTCCATAGTGGCTGTATCAATTTACATTCCCACCAACAGTGCAAGAGGGTCCATTTCTTCTTAAAACAACTGCTTTTATCAAGCCCCTCCAAGAAAAATGTAGTGTAAAAATGCACACACATAACCAGATGCCAACACTGTAAGTTTTTCCCCAAGAATGCAGTTCAGTTTCCCATACCCCGTGAAGATAGAAAAAGAAAAGTCACTAAGAAGTACATGTGATGGACAGTCAGCACATAACCCAGTGATGATAATGATGCTGGATAAATTGTCACAGCCTGTGAATAAGTCATAGGTCAAATTCATTTTATCTTTCACTGCAACTGAAGCTGGTTTCTAGTACTCAAGCCCACCGAGGGCAAATGTTTTAAAAATTCCTAGCCTGGGGTCAATATGAGTGGGGAAGTGTATAATATCATTTACTAACTAAGAACATTTGAGGAAAATAAAATCTGTATTTTTGGCAATACATTTTTTCCCTAGAACATAAAACCAGCTAATATTTTGGAAATATTTAAGTTTTCACTAAAATGTTGAGCTTTATCTGATCTTGGTAAAACTCATTCTTGCTGCAAAAGTCAGACATTATAATTTTTTTTCCACAGAAAATTCATATAGGATATAAGCCAACTTCTTAATGAAAATCTGGTTTTAGCTAACCACAGAGGGTGAATGGGACATAGGTAAAATGAGTCAACTCCTCTGATTTTTCCTTTGACAAACACCCCCTACCACCCAGGGCACACATCTCTCTGAGAATTGCTGTTTCCCCAAGGTGAGCCCTAAAGTATGTGTGGACTAAGGGACTTTGCTAATGTGGTCAGGAGACAACACTTACCCAGACTGAGTCAACTCATTGGTTGACCAGGTGTCAATTGTACACTTTCAAGCAAGAATTCCATCCAAGAAACACAGAGTCTCCAAGATATGGAGTTGAATCCTGTTCCCCTTGAGTGTGGGCTAGATTAAGTCACTCTCACTGATGAATGGCAAATGTGATATATGACACCAATGAGGTTAGGTTATAAAAAGCCAGTGACCTCCGTCTTGCAGTCTCTCTCTCTCGGGGATATCTCACTTAGAGAAAGCAAGGTGTCATGGTTTAAGCAGCCCTGTTATGAGGCTCATGTAGTGAGGTCCTGCAACTTCTGGTCAACAGCCAGTGAGGAACTCAGTCTGCCAACAACTCCAGTCTTGGGCTTGGAAGCAGATCTCTCATCCTAGCTGAGACTTTGGACGATTGTAGACCAAGGTGCGAATTTGACTGAAACCTTGTGAAAGACCGGAGGCAGAACCACCCAGATGAGATGCTCTTAGATTCTTGGCTTTCAGCAACTGTGTGAGATAATACATGTTTATTATTTTAAGATGCTAAGCTAAATTTTAGGGTAAGTTGTTACACAGCAGTAGATAACTAATATAATTGGTTTCCATGACAAGTCATAATAGGAGTACAACTTTTGCACCCCCATTTCCAGATTGTTCTTTTATTAGACTCTTTTGAAGGCATCCCCATGCCCCCCCTTGACTTTAACATTTCTAATTTCCTAAGACTCTTTGGACCCCTTTTCCTCTTACTCTGTAATCTTAGGTGATATTATTTACCTGTATAGCTTCAAAAACCCATTAAAACTTACACAATTATATCATCCATTTTCTTGACCAGGGTTTTCCAACCTGGCACTTTCAACATTTTGGATAGGATAATTTCTTGTTGGGAGGAACTGTCCTGTGCATTGTAGGATGTTTAGCAACATCCCTCATCTCTGCACTCTAGATACCAGGAATATCCTCCTCTCCCTCAACAATGAACACCAAAAATGCCCCCAGGTGTTTCCAAGTATAACCTCTGGGATAGCAGTCGATAATGTGGCTAGCTGAGGATAACTGTTCTAGACCTTTATTCAGAGATTCATATTCATATAGCCAACGACCTATCTAAGGTTTATTGCAGGTCTCCACTTATATAGTATAATCTCATAAGCACCTCAAACTTTGCATATTAAAATTTGAAATCCTAAACTCTATCTATTCCCCCAGCTCTTGCTGGAAAACTAGTTACCTTGCGTGTTCTTGATTTCATTAGAAGTCTACCTAAAAGACAAAATCCTCACCACTGTTGACCAGACCTTATGTATTCTATCACATATCTATCTTCCTAACTTAACCCCAGCCAACTCTGCCCTTTAGTCATTTCCTGCTGGTCACTTTGTTTTTGTTTTTAGACCATCTTTTGTGCTGGTCTCTTCCCTATATTACTGTCTTTGCACACACCACTCTTGCCTGGAATATAATCTGCTTTCCTTTTTATCTTGCTTATTCTAAACGAACTCTCAAGTCTCAGCTAAAATATCATTTCTTCAAGGAAGCCCTCCCTGATTGCCTCAGACTATGGTTAGTTCCCCAATTATGATCTCAGGCAGTGTCTGCCTCTCATTTTTAGCAACTACAATTATTTTTGGAAACTTGAGTGCTCTTCGTCTCACCAAGAGCTTTAGCTTCATTGAGTGTATCTGTCCATGTTCCTTCACCTCATTATAACTTACACCTAGGTCAGTGTCTGCCAAAAAGTCATCACTCAGAAAATATGTGTTGATTTTAAAATTGAATGGCTAAACGAATAAACCAAGAGGTAATGGAAACTTTGCTATTCATGTTACTAAAGTCTGCAGATGACCCAACAGAACTTTATGAGTTCCTAGGTATCTTTTATTATAATTCTTTTGTACAAATATCCCCCATGTTTATACTTTGGGAAGTGTATGCTAAACTTTAGGTTTGAGCTTCACTGTTCCTCTAAGAGACAAAGAACATTATTGAACAATAAATTTTAAAACTGCTGTCAGAGTTAGTGAACCAGCTGGTGAAACTATATATAACATGAATAGTAATATATGAATAGAGTGAACTTTGATTCTGAAAAGTGTCAAAATACTTCAGTTTTACAAGTGTAAATAAAAATGCTTTCTTTTTTCCAGAAATTACAGTAAAAAGCAACAGATCTATTTGAGCACATTAAAAATTTCTATGTGGCTAAAAGTAACATAATCATTAAAATTTAAGAAAACTGACATATATGACAAAGTATTATTATTTTTATATTTAAAGAATTCTAAGAAATTAATGGAAAAGGCAAATTATTTATTAGAAATAACAAAGAAAGAGAGAGTATGCAAAAAATAGTAATTAGCAATAAATACTATTTGAATGAAAAAATAGTACATTCTGGTTTATAATAACAAAACATTGGAAACCTCTATATCCAGTATAAAGGACTGTTTAAAGAACGATATCTCCTTAAAATAAAACACTATTCAGAAAATAAAATTGAGAATATAATCTATATTTGTTAACAAGGAGGTATGTGTGTTTATGAATACACACCCCAATACACATATTTTTTCACATAGTTAAGTGGAAAAAAGGAAGTTTACAAAATATGGATATTATGATAACCATTTTTATAAAAATGTATGGTTGTGTATATGTCTAGAGAAATGTGTTAGTGTGGGATTATGTGTGGATGATGGAATTCTCTTATTACTTAATCTGTGTATTGGTCTAAATCGTTTACAATGCATATCTATTTTGTTTACAGCCAGAAAAAAAGCTAGATTATTTTGGAAAAATAATCAAAAATCAACTTAAAGATCTTAAATGTTTGCCCCAGGAAATAAAATAGATCTTAAGAAATTTAGCCCCAAGGATCTTTCTCCTGGAGATATAATTTCTTTAAAAAGAAAAGTATCTTTGCTGCTATATACTATCTAAAACTTTCTTCCATGGCTTTTAAGAACTCCAGTGCTAGCTTTTAATAATATAATCCTGCATTCTTTATGCAACTATCAAAGTTAAACTTAAAATTTTAAACCTTCCTAAAACTCATCCATCACATTAGTAAAGAAAATATATTGCCTTATGTCCCAAATGAAAATTAAAGCCATCTGCTAATTCCATAGCATACTTCACCTAAGTGTTTTGCAAAATCATATAACTTGAGTAAAAACAAGAAAAGAAACAACCAGGGCCTCAGATCTTCTTTAATTTCTGGCTGAGCACTATGCAGTGGGGACCTGGCCATCAACAGAGGGGAGTCTACTGCACTGGGTCTTCTTCACAAATAAACTGTCTTGTTTGTCCCTGAATTTTGTTTCAGTTTCATCATGATTAGCAAATGAACTGGGTTCCTTTGGTGGGTCAGAGGAAGACCGTTAAAGCACTGTTTTATCTTTCTTTTGCTACAAATTTTTTGCTGAACCCTAAGGGCCAAATTTAGAAATGAAGATATGACACATGTGCTCATAAAATTGAATGCATACCTGTGCTGCCGACCAAAGGGTCCCCCAAAACTTCCCCCTGCGAAATGTTCTGATTTCCTAGTGCCACCTGTAACGGTCCCAGCAGGCAAAGTTTCCTTCCCATCTTCTGAGCAGGCTGGCAGCCCCAGCTTTGAGAATGTTCGTGACAAGCTCTTTGCAAATAAGCCCAAGTTGCACTATGTCAACTTCAAATGAAATCATAACACAGAAACAAAACATTCATAAATTGATAGAAATTATAAAGCATCAAATGAGATACAAGAGTTTTATCTCCTCATTTGTATATTCCTGTCTCCCTGTCTATAAACATATGTTTGCACATGTTGTGTATTGAAAGATTAACATATAAAATTACAACATTGCATTTGTTACACTGTAGTTAAGGTTGTCTTCACATTTATATTTTCTGAGGTTTTATATCTGGACCATAAACATCCTCTCTGGACTGAAACTTTGTCACAGAGTGAAAAACTAGAAGTGTGTTCATCTTTCTCCTAAACATGGAACAAATTTCACAGAAATGCTTAGATCTTTTTAAACATTTTTTTAAGTTGACCTAATAAAAACATCATTAAAAAAATTAACCTCTAAAAATGTATACATTAAAATTACTAACAATGATTCCAAAAAGAAAACAAAGAGAAAGTTTATTTCTTACATTGGTGAGAATTGAGTACGTGTTTTTAAATCTAATAATACTTTTTAAAATTTTATGATCACTTGACTAGAAAAAAGAATGTTAATGGCTTTTCAAGTTAAACACTTTAAAAAAAAATCCCCAAACAACATTAGAAAGCTACTTAACTTTTGGCGAGATAGTTAAATATTGCATGTGACAAAACTGACTTAAATATTGCATGTGACAAAACTGACTTTTGGCGAGATAGTTAAATATTGCATGTGACAAAACTTGCCTTCTAAATGATGCTAATAATTATGAAGCCCGTTAAATTATATATTCACACAACTTTTTAAACATATTATTTTAGAGGTAAAGAGTTAATCAAGTTTATCAAGTGTGTTAACACTATTTTGAAACTGAGTTCAATATTCTGCTTTGAAGTAAATGTTTCAAGAGATTTATAAATTTGAAAAAAATAAAACTTCAAAAGTCAAATTTATTCACTGGTTAGATTATTTCTTAAACATTATTGAAATTCTCATTATTCTTGTGGTGGTTCTGGGCACTGATTATTTTAACCAAGCTGCTTGTTTATTTGCATAGATCTTGCTTTCATTTATTAGAAAAACGTGTTTTGAAAATTAAAGCTCTCTCTAACAATTGGTTAAATGCAAGGCAAATGTTTTTCAAATCACATAAAGTTTGTTTTATTACTTAAGAATATGTTTAAGTCCTTTTTCAGTATTTTCCAAACATTCTCAAAAAACCTTTCTCTTATATTTTTTAAATTTTGGAAGTGAGAAAAACATGTATTTTGTGGAATGTCAGATGCATGTTTATTCACTATTAGCTGTGAAGAATGTGGAGTAAATCCCCCTTACGGTACACAACTTTAAAAGTTCAGATTGGGAAATATGTGGCTGAAATGCTTTGGTGGTTTGCCCATTGAATTTGAAAAGTCCATCATGATACTTGGTGATTCTACAGTGTTCAGTGACAACTATGTAAATATACACACAGTATATCAGAGCACGGAGGATGAAATAAATGAGCAATTTTGCAGAGGTGGAAACACTAACTTTTGACTTACTACCCCAGTGTTGTTAAGTTATGCACTCATACCCAAAGGCTCTGGTTTCTTGTAGCCTAACTTCTGCTGTTGCTGTGGTCTCCTGGCAGTTGTGAAGGTACATGGGCTCCACTGCCCCAGAGCCTACAGCGTGTGTGATTTAGTTACCTCTACATCCATCAACGCTCACCATACTGAGCATTTGGACCTGCTTACACTTCACTGCCTAGTGGCAAATGCTTCATGTCATCATTCCCTGTGGACTGGATCAGAATAAGTCACTCACCATTCAAGCCGGAAAGCTAGTGATGGGTCTGAACCAGGTAGAACCAACAGTTCTAATACAGGGCAGAGAGTTGATACTACTCAAAATTCTGGATTTATACTTTATTTCCTGTTCTATAAAATATGCATTTCACACATTTTACAGCCCTACTGTTTTTCCTAGGACATAAACATCTCCGTTTTTTGACTTTTTTTTTTTTTTTTTACATCAAGATAGCACTTTACAGATACAAATGATCCCAAACTTGGTCTATCCATACCCTGAAGTTTTCAACAGGAAAAGTAGATGGTTTCTGCAATGTTTATTCCTCTTCTGGTAGTGAGTTGGTATTTTGGGGAAGGAGGAATTTCTTTAATGAATGTAATATGCCTTGAATTACAGAAATTAAAGATGATTATTCATTTTTTCTACCTGTTCTTCCACACAGGAATAATGGAAGGACAGGTAGAAAAGGTCCTGTCCATAATGTTTAACATGGTCTTTAGAATATGGACCCACTGTTAGTAATTGAATAGGTGAATACAGGAGTGAGCGAATAAATACACAAATAAGGTATTGTTTTTTAGGAGGTAGGTGGATGCTTTACCCGCTAGTCTCCTGCAAATATTTCTAAAGTGCATGGCTTCTGGGAGATTGGAAAACTCAACAGCTTGTGGATGGCATCTGTCTGCCTCACTGCTGGCTTTCGTGTGCACACTGGTCACAGTGATAGCTATATTAGTCACTCTGGATTAACAGTACAGAGGGGACTGTACCCATACAATTGCTTTCTATTTACCAGCTTGGGACTGGATACAATTCGAACTTGAATCCACTGCACCCACCATGTTGAATATTTTATACATTTAAAAAAATAATTGAAGACCTGCTCCATGTGTGGGATGTTAAACAATCATTATCATAGACTATGCATACTTTATCATTCTTCCTACCAAAGCGGACACTATTGGCAAACATCCCATTATTTTTGCAAAGTCTTCAGGCCTTCAGGCCAGCTTCCCCATCTTGTAGTTGGAAACACAGAGGTTATTAGATGGTAGGTGACATATGACATACCTATTGGGTCACATCTTAATATGATGTCTCTTAAGCAGAAAATCTGTCACCCGGCATTAGCATGGTTTACCTTCTATCACATCACTGTTGAATTTGAAGTGACCCCCTAACTGGCCACTGTCCTTTCCTGCTCTCTCTAACACCTGGTTACCTTACCTGTTGACAACAGACTCAGATTCTTATAGCAATGGTTATATTTAATATATTACATATTTTGCATCTATTATATATTTTACATACACATAGTGCTTAATATATATATTAGGTAAAGTATTATACACTTAAAGTATTATTCAAACTTAGAGCATCATGACACTCTCAGTGTTCCTTGATGTCAGAGATATGTCACGTTGTTAACTTTTATTTTCACTAAATGCAGCCAACACTCTCCTGGTTAAAATCTAATCTCCCATCCTTTTTTTGCACGTCTCCTACTGCTAGCAAATGAGTCTACTCTGCCCCTCCACCATCTTGATTTTACAGATGGCATTTGCAAAACTAACGTCAGTGTCTATATATTTTTTAGCCCATCTGTATATAAAAGTGGCCATACATAAAAATGTCAAACACAGCGGCTACTAAGAGGAGGGTCTGCATTTGCCCACGAAGGGGTGTTCATTTGGAAGGGCATTCTCCAGAAAAAGAAAAGGCCAAAGAAATTCAATATTGTTCACAACTCATTCTAATCATCACTCCTTCTTATTGAATATGGACAGAGCTCCATGGAGATGCCCGCAGAGACTCCATGTTAGATTCAGTCGCCTATCAAGTTCACAACTCACAGCAAACTGGAGAAGAGCCTACGAAAGCAAACCACTGTTTGAAACTCTCAGACTCGGTCTTTTCTAATGCTGCCTCTTTCCCTGGATGCAGAAGACAGGGGCTCTGCTGCCCAACACAGGGATGCTCATCTGGTGAGGGTAAACTCCAGAACCGAGCAGAGGAAAGAAGAATGTGTTTTTAAAGGAATTTTAGATGCCTTCTAATAAATCTGGATGTGCTTAAAAAAATCCCCGAGGAATTTTAAAAAGTCTGGATGTGTTTTCTCAAATAACTATTTAAAGCATATTAGAGTTTTTTAATTGCACTGGGGACTTTTCAAAGCATATCAGGACAAAACAGTAGAGGATAGGCCCCAATATGCTAATTAATAGATAGCTAGACCCCTGAAATAAACCTGCAACACTCCATTAATCAGGCAGTAATTGAATTGGCACAGTGCTTTTGTGCGAACTACATGATAATTGAAAACCCAAACCTGGCAGCGGTGAGGGTAAGTTTCTCCACAGTGGCGTATAACAGGGCATCCTGGTGTCTGTTGTGAGTGGGCAGCTAGACCTCCTGCCAGGAGGTTTGCATGGGGAGAAAACTGGCTACTCTCTGAGTTCAGGGTAACTTTGTCTCCTGCTGAGATGGTCTTTTAGGCGTGTGATACCCAGGAGTCATAAGCACGACCCTGTGGAAACACACATAATGCCTGATATGCTTTTCTCTGTTACCTAAAGACATCTGCCAATTAATGTGATTATAAAATAATAGTGAGGAACAGATGTTTCATTTGCTAATTTTATATCTGACTGTTTGAAAGCTAGCTACCAGGGATTTAACTGGCAAATACTTCTTTGCTTACCAGAAAAGAAACAATGCATGCGTTTTTCCCACACAGCTGATGTGGTGTAATTCTGGATATTGGTTGTCTGTAGTAAGAGCTCAGTGAGGGAGCCTGATTGCTTCTAAATGAAGAGAAGAAAAATAGCATTGTAAGCCTTCTTACTGCAAACAAAACATTAAGCATATTGCTATATCAAAAAAAATAAATAAATAAAAGCTGTTGCAATGAAAGAGTTTTGCTTGTCATACTGTGATGACAATGGATGAGAAAAAGATGCAGATAAAATGAAGATTGACATGAGCTTTCCATCTAGAACCTTAAAACAAATCGTATTGAAAAACTCGAAGACCTTGCACATCGTCAAACTTTTAATTATACGGGTGAAGTGTAAAGAATGTGAAACCATGGGGAAAGAGTGAGTTTTGGGGATCTGGAGAGAGATATTTTAAGAAATTAGATAAAAGATATAAGCAATAATGTAATTACATATTTTTTACTCTACTTAACTTATTTTCTTCCCCAATGAAGGTGCGTACATTGTGAACTATACCTGAGATTGTGTTTCTTAGTCTAGATTCTTATCTGAATCAGACCCTTCTCACTGTGGTGGGCCCTCGCTGTCTGTGTACCAAGAGGCCACCGCTGGGTGGAAGTTGCTTTTTCTGTTCATGTTATTAAATATGAGTCTTTATTAAGAAAAAAAAAACTTGGATTTGGGTACTGGATATACCCTTAACTATATTTATATTAGGCAAGTTACCTAGCTATTCTGTTCACTTTTCTTACCTGTCCAAAGAGGAATCAGTTTAAGAGTAGGGTTTCAGAACTTTTTAAAATTTGTGCCCTCTTTATTGAAAGCACAACCCATGGTTTTCCTTTAAAATTTTCAAATTTATAAAACAGTATTTGTAGCAGGGTTTAAAGAAGTCCCAAATCAAAGTTATACAGAAAATGGCTTTATTTTCAAATCTCAACCCCTCCCAAGCTTCAGAGAAATTGCAACTTACCTAAAAGTCATCAGGTCACAGGTGTTACTCTCCGATGATCAGATGTGGTGTTAGGACCTTGATGTGAAAGGGGTTTTCACTGTGCCACACTGCCTTGCAGTCCTTACAACCTCTTACTTGGAAATTGAACTTGAAACATGTTTCAAACGTTTCTTAATTTGCATGTAGTGTAATTGAACATTAGCCGGTGTCAACCAATGATCACCAGCTCAAAAGACTGTACCTATGTTACTGACTGTGAGCCTCCCTTTTGTAAAACAAAACAAAAATGTCAGAGGGTTGCTTTTCTTATCTGGGGTTCTTCATAAGCCCAGAGGTGCTTGGTTTCACTTTTTTTACATCAAGGTGTTACACAGTGAGCTTTCATTATCTTGTCTAGTGAGCTCATTTTGTTTTGCTTTATTTCCCTTCTGGCCACGGGCTCTTTTCCCTTTTCCCTGAGATCTCCCCCCGTCCTCTTGGAGAAGATGCACCTTCTTCTCCAGGCTTGGTGTTTCCATGCATGGCCAGAGCTGAACTTTCCCCACTCCTGGTTTGACTTTGACCTCAATATATTGACTTGGAATGGATAGGCTTGGAATCATTTTCAAAGCATTGATTCCTTCTAACTTGACTCCTCCCTTGTTTTATTTCAGATCTTGTGTCCAAGACTTCCACCTTCACCTCCAAATCATAACTCATGTTTTCCCACTCCTCAGCACCCCATGGTCCCAGCTCCTATCCCTTCTTGTCTATACTTCTGCAATGGCTTCCCCAGACTCTCTGCTCTCACTCGCAACCACACGATCAATGTACAAGCACTGACAGCCCCTTTGAACATGTAATCATACGTCACTTCTCCAAACCCATTTAAAAGCCTATCAGCTGCTTCCCACTGCGTTTAGAATAAAAGAATAAAGAATAAAGACATTAAGCCAAGGTTCAGTCCCGATTTATCCCCTTATCCCCTCACCCATCTTTACCTCTTCCCATCCTTCCGCACTCACTGAATCACTTCTTCAGACACCACCAGGTCCCCTTGGCCTGCAGACCCAGTGTTTTCCATCCCCTTTGCTTGGCCCCCTCTTCCCTGGACCATGTGGTATGTGCTTGATTTCTTCTATCCTTCAGGCTTCAGCTCAAGGATCATTTCCTCAAAGAGCCCGTTCCTATCTTCATGAGCTCCCCCATCCCATCCCAAATCACTCTTCACTCCTGTTAATTTTATACATATAGCTTATCAGGATCTCCACTTGTCTGGTTCATTTGTGTACATTTTTATTATTTGTCTCCCACTGCAAGAAAGTACCTTCTGTGAGAATAGGGACTTTCACTGTCCTTTTCCATGCCACACTCCCAACACCTAGGACAATGCTCAATACATACTTTGTGAAATGGATAAAAAAAAATGTTTCCACTGAAGGCATATGCTTACAGTCTGTGCAACTGTGGAGGAAAGACTAGCTCAGTGGTAGACAGAAACTAAGAGTCTGGGTCTTTTCCAAATGTTTTCAGAAACAAAGAAATCAATAACCGCCCCAAAGTTCCCATATTTCTTTTTCTAAAAAAAAAAAAGAAACTCAGTTTTTAACACAAGTCTACATCAATCAAATTTGACGCCATGGAAACAGATATAAGTAAGTCAATCTATTTTAAAGCAAGAATAAAATAAAAATAAAGAATTTTGTGATTCAGGGGTTGCCAAATTTTTCCACAAAGGGCCAGGAATGTAGTAAATATTTTAGGCTTTGCAGGCTCTATGGTCTCTGTTGCAACTACTCAGCTCTGCTATTAAAGTAAAAGACCAGATGAAGATAAATGGAAGGGTGTGGTTGTGTACCATTAAGACTTTATTTATTGACACTGAAAAGTGAATTTCATGTAATTTTCAAATGTCATGAAATATTATTCATGTTTTGATTTTCCCAACCATTTTAAAGTGTAAAAATATTCTTAGCTCATGGGCCATATAAAAATCAGCAGTGGGCCAGATCTGACCTGCAGGCCATAGCTTGCCAATGTTGAACCGTCTGTAACTCCTTCTTCTTTGACTTGCTAAGAATTGATAATTGCCTTCACTTAGTGTTTCTAGGAGATTCTCACTCTGTGCATAGAGTCAAGATCTTCTGAAGGCATGTGCATCTCTGGTTTTGTTGCTAAGAACCCTCCTTGAGTGTCAAAGTCATGAATTGCTTTAGAAGCTATACATGTCTTTATTTCTTGATACCCTTTCTGTCCTCGCTTTCCCCGTGGGTGAGTTCAGTTTCCTTAATATTATTTCCATAAATCACTATTAACCCGCATATTCAACTCTTTGCTACTCCACATATTCCATTGTCCCTTCCTTCCCAGCTAGGGACTAGGGGTTGGAATGTGGAGAGAAAGAAATAGAATATGACCCTTGTGATCTCACCTCACAGAGAAGCTCTTCTCTCTCTATGACTGCTTAAAATTAATCACAGAATTTCAACTAAAAACCACTTGCAATAGTCGGTTTCTTCTTTAAAAAACTGTCGGTCACTTATTCTCATCTCTGTCTTTCTGAGAAGAATTTTTCCCAAGTCCTTCTTTCCCTGGATAAATGTACCACCTTCCTTTTATTGGGTGAATAAGAGCAACTCTCTCTTGCATACTCCCTCTTCTGGATATTCCTCTACATCCTTGCTCAAGATTCCTAAATCCTTACAAACTTTCATCTCCATCCTAATGTCCTTCAAACCATTGCCCTATGTAACTCCTTCCCTTCATTTCCGACCTACTTAAAGAGAGGTTATGGGTCATTTTGTCACCAGTTCTTCTAGTTACTATTGCTGCATAACTAACCTCCCTAGAACCCACTGTTTTCAAACAACCATCATTTATTTTGTTCGTGGACTTGCAGCTTGGACAGGGCTCTACAGGGACATCTCTCCTCTGTTCCATGATGCGTCAGTAGGGTAACTAGAGTAGTAGCTGGAGGATCTTTTTTAAGGGCTTCCACATGGTCTGGGCTTTGGAGACTGGGCTTGTTGTGTGACTTACAGCATGATGTCTGGGTGCCAAAAACAGGCACCCAAGAGACAGGAAGTGGAGCTACCAGTTTATTAGTGATGACAGAACTTTAATACTGACGTATATTATTGGTCAACAAGTCACAGAGCACGACAGATGCAAGGGAACATAGATCCCAACCTTTGGTGGGAGGAGAGTCATGTTTTAAAACCTTTCCTCACAATTCCTTTATCAGTAACAGTACTAACCTCCAAGTTACCAGATGCCATGGCTTCCTTTCGGTATTTCTTCTATGTGACCTCTCTTTGGGCATCCTTTCACTCTATGTTCTCATTTCCTTTAGCACATGGGACACTGTTGTCTCTTTACCTCTTTCAACCCTTGATTTGTTTCTCTACTTGTTAATTTCCCTTTCTTTTCTTGTTTATGTATCTTAAATGTTGGAAATCTCCTGGGCTCAGTCTTCCATTTTCTGCTCTTCTTTCTAGGTGTTCTTACTGAGTTATATAGCACCAATTAATATCTGGACTCGAAAGACACCTAATTTATGGTTCAAATCCCACCCATTTTGCTGTGTTCCAGAACTCCTTTTCTGGTTGTGCCATGCAGTGCAAATATTCATATAAAATATGGAAATTCCACAGAGCTGCACTCCAGCTGTGTTGAACTCTCTGCCTCTTGAACCCTCACACTCCCTCCTTGAATGATTGCCTTTGCTCATGCTGTGTTCCATACCCAGAATGCCCTTTTGCTCACTTGGGAGAACTCCTACTCATTCCCCAAAACCCAGCTGAAGTAGCGTGTACTGTGAAACCTCCCTGAATTCCAGGCAAATTGTGCTGAGTGGGTGCCCGAAACACCATGTTCTTTGAACATGTGAGAGATGATCTCAGTTGCAATCCTATGTGATTATAACCTTCAGCTCTATTCATAGATGCTCAGCTCCTGCTCGTTTGTTGTTTGTGCAGCATAATTGAAGGGCTAAAATATGCCTTTAACTTAAAAAAATTGTGGATTATTTGTTTTCAGAAAAATCCAGGAATGTATGAATTTAAGGGAGTCAGTTACTTTGGCATTTCCATACTTGTGTGAAACTAAAACTGGAGTTTTATTTTTGTTTCATTTGGGTAAGGAGTGGGGCTGAGTTAACCTTTAAGATGTAGGGCAAACTCTACTCTTTAGATTGGGATCATGTGTCCTTGTATTTAGCAACCAAGATGACCAAAACAGACTTATGGAGATACACTTACGGTTCCCCTATTTGACTTCAGCTAATTTTTGAGAAATATGGAATGTGTCAACTGATCACTTTTCCACCTCAGACCATTTACAATTGAAAGTAAAGCTGATAAACATCCAGGGTTTTTAATCCCCTCTTCAAAGGAGAACTATTTTATCAAGTTGCCCTGTGGCCAATTCCTGTGAAGAGGTCTTAAGCAAAAATGTTGCTCAATATTTTGAAAACTATCAACATATGACTTAGGTTTTTAATGCCACGTTCTGAATAACATTAACGACACAAAGGATGCTAGGATAGCAAACGGCTTGTATGGTCCCATATTGTCTCAGAAGAAGCTGCAGTCCTTTGATTCAAAAGACAAAGAAACCTACATGGTGCTTTTCAATAAACAGTTTCATCCTATTAGGCATTTTGAACCTCCAGGCTTATGCAGAGAAACTCTATACTTAGTTAGAGTTGGCCTGTTTAAAAAAATTATAGTAACACATTGGGGAATATCTTCTTGAGCTATCTTGTTTCTTCTAATCATTGTCCCCCCTTCACTGGAGAATTTCCCATTATTCAGCAACATATGGATGAAACATTTTTTCAGTAATCATGTCTGAATAAAGTAATCATTCTCTCATTAACCAATTATTCTTCAAAATCAAATGGAACAGGCATATTTGCTAAGACAATTTACTTTAATAAACCCTATGGAATTAGATCTCACATATCTCATGTTCAAATGGTTTAATTCAAAGATTACAGTGTAGATAACAGAAGTAGTTAAAACTAGGTTTTTAGAAGAGGGGAAAGATAGAAGAATGAGAATGTCTGTTTATGTGCAGAAATTCTTAATCTACCCAGCTCCAGGAGACTTCTTTCTCTTTTTTTCTCTCCTGTTTCATCAAAAGTTTGTGATTTGTTTTCAGCTCTTTTACTTTTTAGAAGCTGTTGGATAAACAGCCTGACCAAAAGAATGAAGGATGGGTGCTATCTATGTATAGATGAGTTTTCCAGAAGGGTCTAACACAGTGGTTGGGAAAGGTAAATTATCCTAGAATTTCAGTGACCGCTTTAGTTCTGAGTGAGAGCTAGAAGCATTGGGAACATGAGAAAGCATTTGCAGGGTGTCATTGGTGTGCGGCAGGGAAAGATGGAGCCCAATACTTTTTTGTTTTTTTCACTCCATGATATTTTGCTGGTGTCTCATTCCATGGTATCTAAATAAATGTTTTATTCCATTTTGTACTCTGATGTGAATCATGCTGATACAAGAGGCTTCCCCTAACTTCTGTTTTATTTCTCTTTGTGATTGACTTTATGGGAGTCTGTTCTGGAGATTCTGCTTTGCAGTTTCTGACTGCACAAGTCAGAATCCACACCAATAGAATTCTGGGTTTCCTGTCATAATTCAAGGGCTGCCAAACATTTTCAGAGGAAGGCCTAACACAGTAGAAATCATAAAAGCAAAGCCTGAAAATGAAATTTTTTAAGTTCCTGTTTTTGCTCCAGTTAATCAAAATAATATTTGACTCACTATCAAACAAGACATTAAAAACTTATAAGTTCTTGTCCTTTCTCTGCAGTTAACCGGTTATAGAAAAGTAAGCTAAAATTTTAAGCTTCTTTCTGTACCTCAGTTTTCTTTCCTATAAAATGGGTTCTTCTGCTCCATAATTCTATGACTCTTTGTGTTTGTATTAATGCAATTTTTCACATTTTCTAAAACAGCAATTAAAGATGGATCTGTCAACATCAAAAGTAACAGTAATGAAGTGCACAATCCTTTCCATTTAAACTTTACCTACTCACAAGTGGGAACGACATACACAAACCTCACAATAATGTCACTGTACAATACTTTACATAATTATTTAAATGATCTCATACCCCTAGGCTGGTTTATCCATTATCAACAGGGTGATGTTTTATTTTCAATAACTCTTAAAAAAAGTTTCTTGTCCACGCTGTTAAACATCACAACCTAATCTCATATTTAAGTCATTAGTGGCTGTCACCACAGTTCTCTGCACTGGGTAGATTTGGGAAGACAGCTGTCAGTGCAGCAGGATACAGTTTTTATAATAGTTTTATGATTCACCCTTTGAGATGAAGATTTGGACACCTGATCCCAGCCTGTGATTTTCTCCCTGTAATTTTCAGAATGGGTAAAACCAAATAACAGCCTCCAGGACTTGTATGTCTAATGCCAAGTGTTTCAGAAATGATATCGGTGGGAACTTAAAACCATATTTTTTTTGTATATGCTGATCCCTTTCATTTGTTAGCGCTGGTGGTTGATGGGAGAGGGGTGAAGCTGGCTTTCCTTCAAAGTCATAGCAAAGCCTTCGTTTTCTTTTCATTTTACTTTCACATTACTATGGAGGTGTATACCAATGTTGTGTCAGTTAGTGTCAACAATTTTCATGATAAATATGTGGTCCGTAACAAATTCTATTCAACAGTATACTGAGCATGTTCTCTTTAAAGTTGAGAATAACTTTAAAAATATTTTGCTTGTCCATAATGACCATTTAAATGCAAGTTAAAAGGGATATAAGCAAGGTTGATTTTTTTAAATGTGGTTTAATAATGACAACGTTCAAGCCAACTTCCCGCGTTGAATGCAGCAAAGAGGAAGAGTTAGTTCCTCCCTTGACCTTCAGTGTTTACCCAAGCTTTGGTTTTGATCAAACAGAATAACTTGGGGTTCTGAGAAGTTTGTCCTCAGTCCAGGTTCAAAGTAACTCTTCTCCCCACACCTGGCACCTTTATTTGACACACATTCTTCTCTAAGTTCCCTAAAAACATCAGACTAGAGACTGAATCATCCTGGATTGTTGGGATTGATGAGGGAAGCTGAAAATGCAGGTGTCATCATTCCTCTCCTGGCAGTAGGATAAAAAAACGAAGCATTTGTTATTTTTCAGGGCCTTGAGATTATAAACCTCATACAGTCAGGGTCGTACCAAAAAAAAAAAAAAAAACCCTGGCACCTGCTTTGTAAAACAGGAGTGGTTTTTCCTGAATGATTGACCTGTGTCAAGGAGTCTAGGGCAACGAATGGCTACAACGAAGAGCAACTACCAAAATCTCCATAGACTCACTTGCAGGGATATGAACTTTAGCTGATGGGAGAAGTATACTAATATTCTCTGAGCAAAAGAAAAAAAAAGAAATAAACTACGCTCATGTGTTTCTTGGAGGCATCTCAAAGGCAAAAATCCTCCACCTTCTTCCACTCAGCGGGAGACATTCTGGGATGAGATCCTCTGGCTACGTACGCAATAGTGTTTGAAATGGTCCTGATGAAAGAAAGATTTGTGCGGCAGACAGCAGGAACGGGGAGCGGTGGGAAGCTACTCCCTGGAGTTTGGTAAAGGAGTATTTTTAAGAAGCTAAAGAAGAAATAGAAACTTAATAATATGGTATTGAGGAAAAAGAGAGCAAAATTAGCTATTTTAGTAGTAGTGATAATAGATGGTACACTGGCCTGTGTATCAGATTATGCAAATTAAAGGAAGGGGACTTTCAATATCAGAGCCTTACGCCGAGTACAGCACTTCTGCAGTCTAGTGCTTTTCAAAGGCAGAAGGATATAAGAACCACTGCTGGGAGCTAAAATGATCCCCGGATTGGATGGATCCTTTCTCGAAAGTAATGTTAAAGTAGAAGATATTGATGGACAATTGATAACATTACTTAGGAAAGTAAACTTGGAGATAGTGGAATGTGAAACTGATATCTCCTTGCAAAAAATCCTAAGGCATTTGTGAACCTTAGAAATAAAACAATTATTAATCTGTCACGTGCATTTATAAAGCACAAGAGGATGTTGAATTGTAGGGCTCTATCCTCCATACAATTCATAACAAATTTCAGCTAGAGTGTTCGCAGTTTAGAAGATTTCCATACTCTATTCACTAAGAAGGCAGTGGGATGTGGTAGAAACAATTTGGGCTTTGGAGTCGAGGTACCCAGGTTCAATTTCCCCCAGCAGTGGCTGTGGACCTTGGGCATGCTGCTTAATTAACCTGACTTCACTCATATCTTCTTCAGAAAGTAGAGGTAAGAATACGTGCATCACAGAGTTGCCTCGAGGATTAAATTCCACAACGTTATAGTTGCTTTAAGGTCCTGTCTCTGCTCCTCTGCTGGAAGCAGATGTGGAAAGAATCGACCTTTCTCCAATCGATATTTTCAACCTTGCTCCTGGATCTCTGCTCCCAGTCTCTTCGTGAAATCTTGGGTGAATTTCTTAACTTTCAGATTACTTTGTGTATTAAAACACTGATGTATTACTTTAGTCTGAAATTTGATTTAACTCTGTCCCTCAATCCAAATGCCAAGATCAAGCTGAGCTGAAACACTGACTGCTTAGAGCGTGTATGATTTCTCTCTTGGAGGTCTCTCCTTTCCCGCTCTCTCTAAGGACTAGTCATTCCAGTGTGTTGGGAAGGGATGGGAAGAGAGGAAAAAAACAAATCAAAACAGTGTCTGTAGTTAGCTGACTTTTTTGGTGGTGTTCATCCTGTTAGTTAATGCTGCTTCTCCAACTGCCCCGACAGACTCTTGATACGCTCTGTGCCAGGCATCTAAGGAGGGTTCCTGTGTGGGTTCTCCGGGAGGGAGGGGGCTCCTGTATTGGACAATGCCTCGTGTGTGCAGCTCTGTGCAGCATCTCCCAGCCCTCCTCTGGCCCTAAGACCTGAAGCCTCTTGGATGGAGTACTAGAAAGAGGGCTGGAACCTATCTAAGATGGGTAAACCCCTTGAACCACAGGGTCCAAAAAAATGCCTGTCCTCGTCAACTTGTGGGAATGAAGCCTTCTCCAGCACCATGGCTCTCCAGTTCTCCTCTCCTCTGTCCAGATAGGCATAGGGTGATATTAACACACTCACTGAACTTCCTGCTGGACCTCCAAAAGGACAGGAGCTCAGTCTTCTTCTTTTGGCAAGCATCTCAATTCCTAATGAGTAAATCTCTTGGAACTTTCCTTCACCTAGTTTGGAGGAGGGAGGGGAATTTCCTTCCACCAAGAAACTATGCTCCCACAGGTCCATGACTCTATTGGGTCAGCAAAGGCTGCAGCTGGGCATCCAAGGGGATGGCTTCATGGCAGCATCCACCCAGTTCTTTCACCTCCTAGTAAGTCCTCCCAGATAATTTTGCATGTGAATAACTTGCTTTCCTAGAGTTTCCATCTCTCAGCTTATATTCCCCACCTGTTCTTTCATGTTGTCTATTTTTTCCATTAGCACCCTTAGCATATTAATAGTTATTTTAAATTCCTGGTTTGATAATTCGAAAATCTCTGCCATATCTAACCCTGGTTCTTATACATGCTAGTGTCTTCAGATGGTGTATTTTTTTTGCCTTTTATCATGTCTCATTACAGTTTTATTTTTAGTTTTTAAAAAACTAAACAGGATGTATTGGCTATAAATAACTGGAGTCAATAGGCTTTTTGTTGAAGTTTTACATTTACCTGGCTAAGTTTTAGGCTGTGTTTACTGTTTGCTGTAGTTGTCATGTTAGAGGCTAAAATTTTCTCTGGTGTTATGATTTTTGTCTTCTCTATTGTCCTTGTGTTTCCCTAGAAATCCCTTCTTAAATAATGTCTAAGCTTTGGTTTCCCTTGGCTTTTGTTAAGAAGAAGAGAATATTCTGGCACCCCTCTCCATGCCAGAAAAGGAACTTTTTCTGATCTTCACAGTGACAGTGTGAGTGGGCAAACTCACAAAGTTTGGGGGGCTTCCTAAGGCTAAGACCCAAGACGCTTTATCCCTCAAGCTAGTCCATGCTCAATTTCCAGCAAGTAGTCAATTACACAGTTGCTGGCTCCAGCACAGTTACTGCTCCCAGTAAGCTGTGATTCTCTGTATTTGCCTGTCTATACAACTTTTGGGGTGGTGATTTGTTCTGTGACCTCAGTCCCCTGATGGCTCTATGAGAAGTTGATTTTCAGTTTGCTCAACATTTTTCTTGTTGTTAGAATGGCAGTGATGGTTTCTAAGATCCGTAACTGTTGGGCCAATAGCTTGATCTTAGCTGTGTGACTTAGTGCCAATATATTTACATAAAACACCTGGTATTTGTCCTGGTACACAATAAGGAAGCTGTTTTGGAAAAAGGTAGCTTCTTTTTATAAATCATTTCATCTTGAAGTTGAAAATGTAGGAGAAATCATGGAAACATTACTCTGAATGCAAAAAAATTGTAAGAAATACAAAGGTACTAGGAATCAATATAGGCAGACAAAGCCATGTTGTTTTTTTTTAACAGCTTCTATTACCATTCTGAAGATTTATGACTTCTGAGTTTTCCTGGATAATAACTAAATATTTATCTTCCTGGAACAAAAGTGAAAGGTTGACAGGAATGGACCAAAATACTGAGAGGTCACTGAGATAGTGAATTTAATGGTAACCCTTTTTGAATAGCAGCACATCTGAAGAGCCCTCACCTATCACTCTGCTCTGTTCCATAGTCAAGAGTATCTGTCAAAGTCAAGGTGGGGCCTTAAAGAGAAGAAATGGAGAGGCTCAAATCCACTATTTACACTGTTAAAAAGGAAAAGAAAACTCTATATCTATCTATCTGTCTATATGTCTATATCTATCTGTCTATCTATCTATTATCTATCCATCTAGCTATTATCACCTATCTATCTACTTTTTGTTATTATTATGATGATTATTATGCATCATCTAAATTCTAACCATGATGTATCTAATTTGTGTTCTCCTGCATGAAAACTGCTGGTGTTGTGAAACGGAAGTTTATTTAAAAATGTGATGTTGCTGACCACCACACAGGGTGACTCATTTTTTTTTTTTTTACTTTATTTATGTTTTGAATATTTGAATTTTATTTAATTTATTTTTTATATGGCAGATTCTTATTAGTTATCTATTTTACATATATTAGGGTATACATGTCAATCTCAATCTCCCAATTCATCCCACCACCACCTCTCCCCTGCCAGGTGACTCATTGTTTGACCTTCTAGAAAGTTTTATAGAATGTGCCTTGGAACTGATTTGTAGGCGTGAGGGTGGATGGATAGATCCATCGGCTCTTGTTTTCTATGTGTCAGGAGGTGCCATGGGAGGATCCACCTCCCCAACTTCTGCAGTCTGCAGGCCCGAGCACCCAGGGGATTCCTGTCTGATGTCCTCTGGAGGCGGGGGAGGGACAGCACGGTTTGGGTATGATGCTCACTCAAGCTACATTTGTGTGGAGCTGGTCCTAGCAATGTTCCAGGTGTAAGCAAGACTGAGAAGTCTTGACGGTCTAATACAAGATAGTGTGAAGCTTGTGGTAACACGCAACTGATGTTTCTAGGAATCAGTCCCATTTTCTGGTGGCCCAGCAGTGATGAAAACAATCTTGAAGATGAAATGGAGCCAGAAGACGCTAGCCGTTTTCCTTCTATTTTTCTATAAATATTGAGATTTAAAAAGAAATAATAAGGCTACATTCATCAGTGTCTCAACCACCTGCCCAGACCGTCTTACAATCAGTTATTTTTGAGATAAAATGTGTTGCCAAAATAAGCCATCCAGAGCCTTTCAGTGAGAAAAGAAGACATTATTAAAGTTTACTTATTTAAATTACTGAAATTTCAAAGTAGGTTGAGGTCAAGAGGAAGGGCTTCCTTAGTTGAATGCAGGTAAGCTTTTATTTCCAAATAGAAATTCTCTTTCTGTGTGCGTGTGTGTATGTGTGTGTACATACATACATATGTATAGGTATACATATACGTATATGTATATATATTGAGCAGATATATACAGAGATACAGCAGATGTAAATGTATGCATATATATACACACACAAATGTATATATTTACAGAGAAGTGTATGTGTATATAATAGAGAGAGGTGTGTGTGTGTATGTATGTGTATATTCCTACAGAGAGAGATTTTTTCCTCAAAAAGGGGCCTCTAAACTCAAATATAAAAGGCATAAATGGAATATAAACTTAAGACATACTTTAAAGGGTAAGGTATAGAGATTTTAGTTTTCTTTTTAGACATAGATCTCTCCTGCGAGGTTTTCTTTGATACCTAAGATTTAGTATTTACTGATGTCCTTTAAGTAAAAAAAAAACAAATAGAGAAATGTCTTCACTTTCACGTTTCCCAATTCCTTGATCACTCTTTCAAGCACATCTTACTTCATCAAGGACCGCCTGAATCTCCCTCATGCCCCACCTAGTCCCTTATCTTTTTTGTGCGAACTAAATGGAAGAATGTCTTTAATTCTTAAGATTCCACCTTTGTGTCAATAAATTACCTGTCTGTCTCTTTGATCATTCTACTGTCTCCAATGCTGACCCCTTGTCCTTTAGTACTTTGAGAAATGTTCTGATATTTATCTAAACTTTTCTGTAATCTTCCTTTCATTTTACACCTTTGCTTTTCTGATATATTTTTTATGCTTGAATTCATTCTATAATCTTCCCATTTGCTTCCTATTTCACATACTCTTCTCTCTTACCCTGATTACTTTCTGCACCTCCTTATTTATCCATGTTGACCTTTATCCACTCAGAGTGTATTTATTTGTATGTGACATTCCTAACCCTTGGGTATACATTAATTTGTCATGGAATATTTTTCATTTCCCCTTTCTGGCCATTGTGGAATTCCATCACTTTATCCCACTGGCTTGCCCCCTCTTCTTAGCACACTTTTGCAATGAATGTACCCTCTTGAAATGCAGCATTTTTTTTATTTTTCAGTTTTGGATCCAAACCAGGATCACTGATATGGTAGGAATCACTATAAGTGACTCGAGTTAGCATGAAGGAAGAGTATCATGTTAGGAGTACTCTAAGCCTGGTTCAAATCGGTGTTCAGTCACTCTACAGTGGACCCACAAGCAAATTATCTCACTTCTCTGAATAAATGTGCCTATATCTGGAGATAATTATCTGTACTGAAAAGTTCCTGTGAAGCTCAGAGATCATATATGAGGCCAGCTGCCATTTGGAAGTTGGCTAATAAGTGGTAAGTATAATATTGATAATATTTAATAACTACAATTAATTGTGATAGAAATTATTCATGATTCTTCAGGTATTTCATAGATCCTTCAAATAAATTATCTTGTATAATCTAACAAAAATCCTGTGAGATGAACAGCAAAACATTATAATTCTGATTTTTTTATTATTTAAAGGCAACTTGCATCTAGATGTGATCTTCAGATTTAACTTTTTAGAGTTTTAAATAAATCTTGGAGTACAAAGTGAATGAACAGTATAAAACTGGAATTTTTAGGGACTACTTTTCTGAACCTTGGAATGCTCAATGTTAATGTTTAATAATTTTGAGTACATACTTGTATGAAGGAATCTTTTGGGCACCATGTGTGACACAGGACATTTTCACATGACATATAGCATGAATACAAACATGCAAGCAAAATATGGCTTTCTTTAGGCTGTATTCATGATCTTGCTCTCAGGATTGGGACTCACTTGCCCCAGACGCGTGTTTCTCAAAGTTTAACATTCATTAGAATTACCTGGAGGGCTTATTAAACCACAAACTACTAGGTCCCACTCTGAGGGTTTCTGATTCAGCAAATCTAAACTACAGCTGAGAATTTGTATCCTAATGAGTTCCCAGGTGATCTGATATTGCTGTACATTCAGGTAACTAGCACCACAATCAAGATACAGAACTGTTCCATCACCACAAAGATCTTTTCGGGGTTACCCCTTTATAGTTACACCCCTTTTCTATCTCCCCACCATCCCAAACCAAAGACAAACTTTAATCTGTTTTTCAGCTCTGCAGTTCTGCCATTTTGAGAATGTTATAGAAATGGAATTATATAATATGTGACATTTAGGGATTGGATTTTTCTTTTTTTAATTAAGTATAATGCCTTAAAGTTCATCTGAGTTGTTGGGTGTTTCAGTAGTTCATTCCTTTTTATTGTTGAGTGGTGTACTGTAGTGTGGATGTATCAGTTTGTTTATTCACCTATTGAGGGATATTTTTGTTTTGATCAGTTTGGGGCTATTAAAAACAAAGCTGCTATAAACAATCATATACAGAATTTTGTGTAGATAAGTTTTCATTTCTCTGGGAAAAAAGTCCAGGAGTGCAACGCTGTGTTGTATGGTAAGTGTATGTTTGTTGTTTTAAGCAGTTGACAAACTGTTGTCCTGAGTGGTCACCTGCAATTCCTATCAGCAGTATATGAGAGATCCCGATTTTCAGCCTCCTGCTCAGCATTTGGTTGGCACTCTATTTATTTCAGCCATTTTGGTAGGTTTGTAATGATATCTCCTTGTGGTCTTAATTTGCATTTCCCTGATAGCAAGTGATTTTAATATCTTTCATGTGCTTATTTGTCATCCCTATTTCTTCTTGTCAGTGTCTCTTCATGTCTTTTGCCCATTTTCTTATTGGATGGTTTATTTATCATTGAGTTTTGAGAGTTTTTTTTTTTTTTTACATATTCTTGATATGAGCTCTTCATCAGATATGAGGTTTGCAAATATTATTTCACAGATTGTAGTTTTTCCTTTATTTTTCTTTCTTTTTTTTTTCTTTTTGCGGTATGTGGGCCTCTCACTGTTGTGGCCTCTCCCGTTGCGGAGCACAGGCTCCGGATGCACAGGCCCAGCGGCCATGGCTCACGGGCCCAGCCGCTCCGTGGCATATGGGATCCTCCCAGACTGGGGCACGAACCCTTATCCCCTGCATCGGCAGGCGGACTCTTAACCACTGCGCCACCAGGGAGGCCCTTTCCTTTATTTTTCTTAACAGGGTCTTTCACAAAGCAGCAGTTATTAATTTTGATGAAGCACAGCTTATCAATAATTCTTTTTTTGATTTTGCTCCTGGTATCTTGCCTGAGAATTCTTCATGGAAACAAAAGACCTAAAATTTTCTCCTGTTTTTAACTAAATGTTTTATAGATTTTATTTATCTGATTTTTATATTTTACATTTAAATCTATGACCTATTGTGAGTTAGTTTTGTATGAGGTATGAGGTTCAGTCAAAAAAGATATTTTGGCTTATGAATATACAATTGCTCTAGCACTATTTGTTGAAAGGACTATTCTTTCTCCATTAAACTGCATTTGCATCTTTGTCCAAAAAGGTTGGCCATACTGTTCTGGGCTAATTTTAGATTTTCTATTGTGTCATTCATCTATGTGTAGACTGCCAATATGATACAGTCTTGATTACTACAGCCATATAATGTCTTTATGACAAGTAGAATGCTTTCTCCTACTTTATCTTTCAGAATTGCTTTATTCTAATTCCTCTGCATTTCCATGAAAGTTTAGAATAATCTTTACTATATCTACAAAAAATCTTGCTAGGATTCTGATGAGAATTGCATTAAGCCTTTTTTGGGAGGTCTGGGGGAGAGGGAAATTGATAACTTTACTATGTTGGGTCTTCCAATCCATGAACATATTATGTGTCTCCATTTATTTTCTCCTTTTTTATTTCTTTCCTCAGTGTTGTGTACTTTTCAGCACTCAACTCCTATATGTTACATTTACACCATGTATTTCTTTTTTCTTTTTTTTTGATAATTGTGAAAATTTTCTATGGAAATAATCATGTCATTTGCAAATAGGAACAGTTTTATTTGTTTCTTTGTGTTCTATAGGCTATTTTTCTCTTGCCTTATTGTGTTGTCTAGAACTTGCAGCACTTTGTTGAACAAAATGGTGAGAGTTCACATCCTTACCTTGTTCCTGGTCTTAAGGGAAAAGTATTCACTCTTTCAGCATTAGCTATAGATTTTGTAGATTTTTTTCCCAAGTGGACAAATTTCCATCTATTCCTAGTTTTCTGAGGGTTTTTATCATAACAAGTATTGAGTGTTGTCAAATGTGCTTTCCATATTAAATGATTTTTCATCATTTGATTTTCCTTCTTTAGTCTGTTATTATGGTGAATTACATTGATTGATTTTTGAAGGTTGTACCCAGCCTCATATCCATGGAACAAATCTCGTTTGATCATGGTGTATATATTTATATGTATATATAATATATATATATATTACTGAATTCTATATGCTAACATTTTAGCAATTTCTGTCTCTATATTTATGAGAAGTCTGTAGTTTTAGTTTTTGGTATTTGATTTTGATATCAGAGAAATACTAGCTTCACATAATGAGTTGGGAGGTGTTTCCTGGAAGAGATTGTGTAAAATTGATGCTGGTTCTTCTTTGTTTGATAGAATTCTCCATTGAAACCATCTGAATCTGGAGATTTTTAAAATTATGAATTACACTTCCCAAATAGTTATAGGGCTATTCAAATTATGTATTTTATATTTGGTGAGTTTGTGTCATTTATGTTTTTTGAAAAATTGATCCATTTTTCCTAAGTTGTCAAATGTATGTGTGTAGAATTTTTGGTGGTATTCCATATCATCCTTTGGATTTCTGCAGGGTCTGTAGTGATAGCCTCTGTTTCATTCCTATTATTATTGATATGTGTCTTCTTTATTTTTTTCTTTGTCAGTCTAGCTAGAGTTTTGTCAGTTTTATTGATTTGTTTTAAAACATGAGTTTTTGTTTCAGTAGCTTTTCTGTATTTTCCTGTTTTCAATTTCATTGATTTGTGCTATTATGTTTACTATTTCCTTTCTTCTGTTAGCTTTACATTTATTTTACTCTTATTCTTTTAGTTTCTTGAGGTAGGTAATTAGATTTTGATGCAAGACTTTTCCTCTTTCCTAATGTCAGAAGTCAGTGCTATAAATTTCTTTCTTAGCACTGCTTTAACAGTATCGCACAAATGTTAATATGCTGTATTTTTATTTTCTTTTTGTTAAATGTACTTAAAATTTTTTCTATAAGACTTTTTCTTTGACCCATGGATATTTGTAGTATGTCATTTACTTTCCAAGTGTTTGGTGATTTACCTGTTATCTTTCTGTTATTGATTTCTAGTGTGACCCCATTATAGCCAAAGACCACGTTTTGTATGATTTCAATCATTTTAAATTTGTTGAGGTATATTGTATCAACTATATCCTGTGATATATGGTGATTTTGTGTTCTTCTATATCTTTGCTAATTATCTGACTTGTAGATCTAACAATTGTTGATAGAGGCTTGTTGAAATCTCCAACTATAATTGTGGGTTAGTCATATTCCTCTTTCTGTTCTAACAGTTTTTGCTTCAAATATTTTGCAACTTTTTGCTTTATTTGTACATTTAAGATTGCTCTTTTCCCACTGGATTAACCTTCATAGCATTATTTATCATTATAATTATTTACTCTCTCCCATTTAATTTCAAAAAGTTTAAATATGATGTGTTGGGCATGAATTTCTTTGGGTTTAACTTCTTTGGGGTTTGTTCAGCTTTTTGAATCTGTAGGTTTATGTCTTTTGCCAAATTTGGGAGATTTTCAGTCATTTTTCAAAACTTATTTAGCCCTGCCTTCTCTCCTCCTCGTTTTTATACTCCAATGACATGAATGTTAGATCTTTTGTGATAATCTCACAGGTTCCTGAGTCTTCTGTCATCTCCAGTTTGCTCTTGAGTCTGGGCATTGAGGGTTTTTGTTTTGTTTTGTTTTGTTTTTCTTTTGAACATCTTCATTTGGTTCTTCTTTATATCTTTTATTTATTTGCTTAGATTTTCTACTTCATTTCTGAGGTATCTATTTTTTTAATTTGTTTCAAGTATGTTTGTAATTGCTTATTTATTTACTATGTTTACTTCTTTACATCCTTGAAAGATAATTCTGTGTCATCTTGATGTTGGCATTTGCTTACTGTCTTTTCCTGTTAAAGTTGAGATCTTCCTGGTTTTTAGAATGATGACTGATATTTTATGAAAAAGTAGACATTTTTGGTATTATGTTACAAGATTGAGAATCTTATTTAAATCTTGTGTTTCTGCAATCCTGCTACAACATTGCTCCATAGCAGGGGAAGTCTGCCAACTTTTCACTGACAGGTGGGATTGGAGGTCCACATTCTACAGTTAATCTTCACTGATTTGTGATGGGTGGCTTCTCATTTCTGTTGGCAGAGTGGGGAGTTCAGTCTCCTCACTTTACCTCCACAGACACTGAAGTGAGAGCTTGATGGTAACTCATTACCACTTTGCTGTTGGAAATCCCAACTCTCTACTAGGCTTTCTGGACACTGCCACAGTGAAGTGTGGATAGAATCCATACTCCCTGCATGGTTTCCGCTGACATTTCCACTGGAAGGGTACTGTTGGAGGATTTGTTACTACCTGGCAAGAATGAAGTCTCAGCTCCCTACTCAGTCTTCTCAGACACCACCCAGGCAGTGTGGTTGGATCACTCATTACAATCTCTCAAGGTTGAAGTTTAGATGCCCCAGTACGCATCTAGGTTTTTTTTTTTTAAATATATTTAGCAATGTAGAAGAGTTATTGTCTAAAAGTTATTTGTTTTGCTAAGCTTTTCTTTTCTTGGTTATTTGGTTAGAGAGAGCAGGATTTTCTTGAGGTCCTTTTTGTCTGTACTGTTTGGCATTTACTAGCTACCTAGTTTCTCCAGCATGTAATTGGGGATATAGAAGGGATAAAGATGCAGCATATATATGCGTCTTGCTTTTGTATCCGTTCAGCCACTCTATGTCTTTAAATTGAAGCATCTGGTCCATTTAAATTTAAGGTAATTATTGATATATATGTCCTTATTGAGGTTTCTCAAAAAAACTAAAAATGACCCAGAAATTCCACTCCTGGGTATGTATCTGAAAAAAAGCAAAAACACTAATTCATAAAGATACATGCATCCCAATGTTCATAGCAACATTATTCACAATTGCCAAGATATGGAAGCAAGCTAAGTGCCCATCAACAGATGAATGGATAAAGAAGATGTAGTACACACAATGGAATACTTCTCTGCCATAAGAAAGCACGAAATTTTACCATTTGCAGCAATGTGGATGGACTTGGAAGGCATTATGCTAAGTGAAATAAGTCAGACAGAGAAAGACAAATACTGTACGATTTCACTTATATGTGGAATCTAAAAAATATAAAAAACTAGTGAACATAACAAAAAAGAAACAGACTCACGATATAGAGAGCAAACTAGTCATTACCAGTGGGCAGAGGGAAGAGGGGAGGGACAATGGGGTAAGGGATTAAGAGGTACAAACCATTATGTATAAAATAAGCTACAAGTATATATTGTACAATGCAGGGAATATAGCCAATATTTTATCATAACTATAAATCGAGTAAAAACTTTAAAAATTATGAATCACTATATTGTACACCTGTAACTTATACATTATTTTACCTAACTGTACTTCAATTTTTTAAAAAAAGGAAAAAAATAAGAAATAAAGAAAACCCAAGGAACTCAGGTGTCATTCGCAGACACCAGAGTCCCTAGCCAGTCTTCCTTCTTCTCTCCACCTTTTGGAGTCTTTTTATATTTGTTTTATATTTAATGTCCAGGGTTTATATTTGCACTTAGTGGGTGGGATACTCAATCATTCTTATGCCAAGTAGTGCATATGTCCACATTCTTTTATGTTTCTTTTATTAGTTTATACTTCTTCATGCTTTCCTTTATAACTTCTAACCTCTGGACGTATTGTCTCTTGTCAGGTTTTATTTTTGACCTTAGTCATTTGAGATGAGAAGACAGTGGCAGAGAGACATTCATCAAGCAAGAGGAAAGGACAAGTGATGTGGTTAAAGTCGGATGGATGTTGTAGTAAAGATACGCACATTTGCTCAGAGGACTGCAAGGAAGTGGGTGGAGAATTTTGTGGGAATATCATTGTCAATAACGTTTGAGTAGATACAGAATTTATAGCAACAGATGTGTGCTTATGAAGGGTAAGTGGGGGTTGTATAACTTTTTTGTTTGGATACTTAGTGGGTGAAGAACTGGCCACAATCCTCAACTTTCCATGAACTGAAACGAGTGGTAATGTCTTCCATTCTGTGGAATGACTCAGCCTGATCCATCTCATTCATTCAACAGTAGTTTGCTGCCCTGATTCTATATTCTATTCAATCAGAAGACTCCAAAGCACATGCCCACTGGACAATGACAATGACTCATTCTGAACTAAGAAAGATACCTTCTCTTTGATATATATATATATATATTTTTTTTTCTTTTTTTCTTTTTGCGGTATGTGGGCCTCTCACTGTTGTGGCCTCTCCCGTTGCGGAGCACAGGCTCCGGATGCGCAGGCCCAGCGGCCATGGCTCACGGGCCCAGCCGCTCTGCGGCATATGGGATCCTCCCAGACCGGGGCACGAACCCGTATCCCCTGCATCGGCAGGTGGACTCTTAACCACTTGCGCCACCAGGGAGGCCCTCTTTGATATATTTTGCACCAGAATATTAGTTATATTTACAGAGAGACATATGCAAAGTATTTATTAGAAGGCATAGACTCTTAAAATTCTCCAAGGTTTTCACTCTTTGAATTATCACTGATTTTGATGACATGCCATTTTAATTTTTGGTTTTGAACAACTCTTGTGTTTCCATACTACTGTGGAAACCTTTTTTTTCCTCCCAGAAAAGATGGCTTTGATACCACTAAATGTGTTATTTAGAAATTATTCAAAGAAAATAATTATTTAAGATCATCAGGGGCAGGGAGCACATCCCATAAACTTTTGTGCATGGACTCAATCAATATTAGGTCTGATTCTTATTTTGAAATTTTAGTGAAAGAGATCTTTCTGTGTTATAAGCGCAGAAAGATATGAACTAAATAGAAGATAAAAGATTAGAAAGGAGAAGAGAATATTATATTAATTCTCATAAGAATATAAGAAAAAAGTTGAAGAACTAAATGATAGCTGAATTGGAAATTATATTCTAGTTTTAATGAATTGATATCAAGAGTTATAAGGGGATAAAAACATCATGGATGAACTTCCCCAAACAAGAACACTTTTATCATATGTAGCAAGAAATATAATTATTGTCAAGAATTCATTGTGTAAATCATCTTACTTCTATTTTATTTTTCATTAGTGATATTTGGTGTTTTCAATCTATTATACTCTTCGAGGCATTTACTGTAGGAAACTAATATACAAACACCCTTTATTTTCTGAAACTAGTAAACTGTCTTCTAAATACATATCTTATGAACAATTTTTATCTTTGAAAAAATGAATTAATGCTTTATGACACAAATAAAAATTGGAGAGATTGTTTTTCTATTTAAGAAGATTTTTTCCCTTTTCTTATAAACTGAACAGATTATTCATAATCCATTTTTTTAAATAGAAAAAATATACAAGTCTCAATAAAGTTGGAGAAAGCATAGTATGAGAGAAAGTGCTCAGTTTACCAATATAAACAATAAAGTAAGAAGACTCTTTTAGGGTGTTCTTTGTTTATTGACATGTTTGAAAGAACATATTATCACTTAATCTTTTATAAATAACATTTTTAGAAACATTTCATGTTAGACACTAGTCTCTAAAAGTGATAAAGGGTTGAACATAAACTCAGATCACCAGCTTGCCAAAGGTTTAATGGAGCTATGACCATTAAGCCAATACATCCTTTGAAAGAATGATTTTAGACCAGCATCATCCAACAGCAGAACTCTCCGAGCTCATGAACACTTTCAATAATTGCTCTAATACAGTAACCATTAGCCACATGTGGCTATTGAGCACTTGAAATATGTCTTGTGTAACTGGAGGAGCTAAATTTTTAATTTATAAGTTTAATTTTAGTTAAAATCTAAATGTAAACAACCACAAGTGACAAGTGGCAATTATATTGGACAACACAGAGTTAGATCAATGCCAAGTTTTAATCATATGGTTCAGGTTTTTTCAAACAAAATTTCTTTCACAGAACTAAAGGAAATTCAAAAGAAGAATTAATGTTTCATTAAAACCTCAAAATGAGTTTCTGGGGTATAGAAACCATTTAGTAAGTGTTACATTTCCCCCTTATTTTCTCTATGGTATTATATGATCACAATCCATACAGGTGATATGAAGGTAACATTTACGTTTGATACTGGTTTTTAGCATGTTGAGGAAGTTTGAAATAGTGAAAAAAAAAAGGTCTTGTGAGCCATTTAAAATAGATTTTTTCTTAATGCTCTATCCACGACACATAAGGTATTAGAACTGTCTCTTTTTCTCCCCCAAAGTGAAGTGGGAATGTAATCACCTTGCTCTCATCTTGTACTGCAATTATACTGAATTGAACGTTGCAAAATCACGATTTTAATGGTTTAAACACAGTCACAATTTAATTTAGCTCAATAGATTAATTAGGAAAAATATGTACTGGGGTGAGGGAAGGGTAAACCCCATTTCAGAGTGTAGTTACCCCCCAAATTATTACACACTGTTATTTCCAGAGAGTATATTTTGGGGAAAATAAATCAAAATAAAAGTGTCTATATGAATATATGTATGTCATAACTTGCTTCCAGACTCCAACACAGATGCTGAATTGCTATACTCTCTAACAAGAATATGACCTAAAAGAAAAAACACAGTCTCTGTTTCTGCCGGTTAATATATGGCTTAAATTTGCACATGGTTGGTATAAATTAAAACTGAAAATCTCCTTCTTTTAGTCGGGAAGAATTTAGGGTCCCATTGTATTCCTTCCATATAGCTAACCACCTCCATAACCCTTGGAAGAGGGGTAGCGGGACATTCTGTAGGGCAATCAGACTGCCTGCTTCTTACTATGGAAGGTTCTTTAGGACCCAAGCGTCTGGACTTCCAAAACGGATGATGCTTGTTTATGCCTAAAATAATTTATAGATGGCAAAGACACAGGAGAGATAGCATGGTACCGGACTCCTGGTTTCAAGGAGGAATGGAATAATTGATTGTGAACAAGGAGTCTTAACATCAGTACCAGCTGGTTTCAGATTCCCTTTTCCCTCTCTTGTGAGGTGGAAAACCCAGGACTTGCCACCCAGGGAGGGTTGAAGAAAGAGAAAAACAGCAACACGATAGACTGGAAGCTATTTGCCTGGGAAATGTATTTGGGGCTGCTGCTAAGGACCCGGGAGGGTATTTCAGCAGAGGAAGGAATAGTAATAAAAAAGGTGATGGTGCCCCAGGGTATGAGGGGAGGTGGCAAAGGCAGGTTTGAAGCACTGTGGGATTCCTCAGGCAGGGCTGTGCCCATGAACTGCAGCCCACTGACTGAACATATCTGGGGGCTAAAATCTGGGCTCAGCCTTCATGTGGCCAATGGAAATTGACATTTCCCATATCCCAAGGTTAGCTTAACAGTAATTAAAGCATCACATTGCACACAATTCTCCCCATTATAATTTAAGTGGATTTTATGCTATTTTAAAAACCATTCTAGTTCCCACTGTGAATAATGAATACAAATAAAGTTGAATGTCAGACCTGGAATACAAATCAAATAAGAAGACATATAAGTGTCCCAAATATATGCCCCTGCAATTCCCAAGTCTCAGGTGCTGCAGTGCAGGCCCAGCCTCCTCATAACTGGTTACCCTGGTTGGCATTTGATGTCAGGCCACTTCTAAGGACCACTTCTGCTCCATCTCAGAGTGATAAGGTACTTTCCGTTCTGAGAAATCCTTCTAGCTTCCACCGTATTTCGAGCAATTCATTCATCTTCTTAAGCAGCTATGTTAGACAGTGCCAAGAGGATTTCTGAGGAGGTAGATAGACACCTACTCTGAAATCACAAGGCCTTTTAGACACGGTGTTTGTTTTCTGTCACTGAAAGAATGAGGATTTTGCTTGATTCTTTTTTTACACCTGGCATCAACATGCTTACAAGTGTCCCTGCTTCTCTGAATCCCTAGGAGGGGCTGCTTGTGGTTATACTCTCCTCCAACTCTGGATGTGATATTGTCGTGTTCCAATTCTCAGCAACACAGCAGAAGGTTTACATCAGCACCTCTTGTTCATCTCATTGTAGTTCATGAAATAGAAGGAGAAACTGGAGACAGAACTTCACAGTGTCTAGTTGGAAGGATAGTGCAAAAAAGTTGTGATCTCCTGACTCCATTTATAAATGCAAAATTAGGGACAGATCTGGGTGTCTTCTGCCTTTCACCATGGGTATGGAAAAACCTGTAGCCCTGCCATCACTTACTGTAACGCAGAAAAGCCAGGTCGCAGGGAGTTGTTTTCAGGTTTTTATTATTACTAGGCTGAAGAGCATTAATATTGTCATACAGATGGTCACCTATGCTGGAAGCTTATGAAAGAACTCTAAATTGTGGAAAGATTATTCTAAATTTAGGAAAGCATCAACTCCCTAATGCTAAAGGTGGAGCCGTGCTGCTAAACATATTAGTATGTCTTAATTCAAACACCTGTTCTGTCTGTACGATACATAAAAAAGCTCTTATTTATTGCTTGCCTCTCCAGTTCAGATTTAATCTCACTATAAATTCATCTCATGTTAATTTATGTGCAAACAAAGACACACACATTTTAAATATCCGAAATGCTGGAAATAAACTTATTTTTAATTTTGTGCTTGTTTTCCATTTGTCAACCAGCAAATGAAAGGACTGAATAAATCATGCACTAATTGCCAGCGGTGCTAAATTTAGTGTGAGATCTGGAATCCTTTTGATCAAAACCGCTGAATATGAAATCATCCTCAGCTCTCTAGGCAACTTTATCCGCCTTTCTATTCTCCATCTGTCAGTCACCTGGGAATTTGTGAACTATTCCATATGTCAGGCTTGTCAATCACAATGGGATGTGGGAACGATCTGCCTACTGCATAGGAATTCTTGTTAAAAAATTAATCGGCATTTAACTAGTAGTTCTATATTTTGAATGCCATATTGTTTGGTGTTTTGAAAATTCTTCTCCCTATATATGGTTAATGGAAATAAATTTTATTTAAATAATATAGCTCAAAAGTCTGTTCTTTTAAATAACATTTACAAGTGTGTGACTGTTACACATATATCCCATGTTATATATATATACAGTCAGTGGAATGTGCATGCACAATGTAACATTTAAAATAGAATGCCCCTTTTATGGAAACACTGACTCTGACAGCAAACCTATCTTAAGTAATGACATTCTAAATATATCAAACTTTAAAAGTGATAAACCCATGTTTTGATCTCTCCATTTTGAGATCCACAAATTCGTAAAGATAGTTCTGAGCAAAACATGTTTTACCAAAGGTGCTTTATTTTAAACTTAAACCAATCTAAAGTATTCAGATAACTCATTTAAATAGAGATGCAAGTAACAGTGTATTCATCACAACACCAGTGCATCTCTATAATATTAGAAAATAGAGAAAAATACAGAAACCCTGAAAAGCATATATAGATGTTGGATGTTTAAATAGAAGATTCATTTAATTTGAAATATTTATGTGTTACGTATTTTAACTCCATTGACTTCTGATAGAATTTGAGATGAAATAAAGCAGAACTAATGAAATATTAGAAAAAGATCAAAACAATATCAAGGTAAAAATAATCATGATGCTAGAAATCCAAATTAATGTACAGACCTTATGGGTGTGAGACTTTAGACAAGTTACTTAACTTTTTGGTGCTGTGGTTCCACGTCTGTGATACGTGGATGTGAATTGATACAAACACATAAAGCTTGGGGGAAGATGAAATAAGATATGTAGGGACTTCCCTGGTGGTCCAGTGGGTAAGACTCTGTGCTCCTAATGCAGGGGCCCCGGGTTCAATCCCTGGTCAAGGAACTAGATCCTGCACACTGCGACTAAGAGTCCGCATGCCACAACTGAGTCCATACACCACAACTAAGAGTCTGCACATCGCAACTAAGAGTCCACGTGCCACAACTAAGAGTCCACACGCCACAACTAAGAGTCCGCACACCGCAACTAAGACCCTGCACAGCTAAAATAAATAAATAGATAAATAAATATTTAAAAATTGTTATTAATATTAGGAAAATGCCAGCAAGATAGAAAGCACTGAAGAAATGTTACCTGCTGTGTCATCAGGGTCAGCGTCCATTCCAGACAGTTTGCAAGAGGACTTTAACCAGGGAACTGGCGTTAGAGGTGTTGGAGGGGCTGAGAACATCGAAGCCATTGGCCACAATGCCCACCTGGAAATCAGTCATTTTCTCCCACATTTAAATGCCCTTCAGAGCTTTCCCATTATTCTCAAAGAGAAATCCTCAAAGTGGGCTGCAAGGCCCAGAGAGCAGAGGTCACATAAGTTCTCCAGTCGTTATTGTAAACCATCCTCCGTTAAGCCTCCACCTTCTCTCAACCTCAAAATTACCCTGCTTCCCCCCACTGGGCCTACACCCACAGGAGCTCGTTTCCACGTTCCCTTGACCTAAATATTCTTTAGATTTCTCTTCAAGTATCACTTTGTCTGCATCCTCCTTTGCCTGTGCCCTTACTGTCCCTGTGCTTGTTCCCAGTACTACGTAATCAATCACCAAATGTTTAGGTTGCAAATGAGTCTGTCCTTCTCTCCTTTAATTGGACATTTATTTGAGAGATTTTGATTAACGTTTGTCTGTCCCACTAGAGTGTAAATTCCATGAGGTCAGGGACTCAGTCTGATTTGCTTCTCATTGAGTCCAGTAATGGCATGAAATAGGTGGCCAGTATATATTGATGGAATGAATGACCTACATTAATGGGTGAATGATCACAATGATAAATAATAAAGAGACAATCATCTGTGTATATAAGCATCGATATCCTAACTGAAATAACTCAGCAACTTAACAATGTTTAATAACTTACATAAAAATAAATTTTAAAATAGATATCATCGATTTCAAATAAACCTAGCAAACATAATTATATCAGACTTAAATGTCCGCGAAACTGTGGAAACTTTCTTAACTTCCACAGGTAGTGTCAGCTTTAGTTTTCCACCAAAGTCATTTTCTACATACAGCTAATACTTTCTACCCTGTAATTAATCTCTGACTACATGTACAGTCTCCCTAAAGAGCTGATAGATCTTTGAGTACCTGACTTGAGTCTTTTTTAAAATTTTTTAACATCTTTATTGGAGTATAATTGCTTTACATTGTTGTGTTAGTTGCTGTTGTATAACAAAGTGAAACAGCTATATATATATACATATATTCCCATATCCCCTCCCTCTTGCGTCTCCCTCCCACCCTCCCTATCCCACCCCTCTAGGTGGTCACAAAGCATCCAGCTGATCTCCCTGTGCCACGCGGCTGCTTCCCGCTAGCTATCTATTTTACATTTGGTAGTGTATATATGTCCATGCCACCCTCACTTCGTCCCAGTTTACCCTTCCCACTCCCCGTGTCCTCAAGTCCATTTTCTATGTCTGTGTCTTTTATGCTGTCCTGCCCCTAGGTTCTTCAGAACCATTTTTTTTTTAAATTTAGATTCTATATATATGTGTTAGCATACAGTATTTGTTTTTCTCTTTCTCACTTCCCTCTGTAAGACAGACTCTATGTCCATCCACCTCACTACAAATAACTCAATTTCGTTTCTTTTTATGGCTGAGTAATATTCCATTGTGTATATGTGCCATATCTTCTTTATCCATTCATCTGTCGATGGACACTTAGGTTGCTTCCATGTCCTGGCTATTGTAAATAGAGCTGCAATGAACATTGTGGTACATGACTCTTTTTGAATTATGGTTTTCTTAGGGTATATGCCCAGTAGTGGGATTGCTGGGTCATATGGTATTTCTATTTCTAGTTTTTTAAGGAACCTCCATACTGTTCTCCATAGTGGCTGTATCAATTTACATTCCCACCAACAGTGTGAGGGTTCCCTTTTCTCCACACCCTCTCCAGCATTTATTGTTTGCAGATTTTTTAATGGCCATTCTGACTGGTGTGAGGTGATACCTCATTGCAGGTTTGATTTGCATTTCTCTAATGATTGGTGATGCTGAGCATCCTTTCATGTGTTTGTTGGCCATCTGTATATCTTCTTTGGAGAAATGTCTATTTAGGTCTTCTGCCCATTTTTGGATTGGGTTTTTTGTTTTTATGATATTGAGCTGCATGAGCTGCTTGTATATTTTGGAGATTAATCCTTTGTCCGTTGCTTCATTTGCAAATATTTTCTCCCATTCTGAGGGTTGTCTTTTCATCTTGTTTATAGTTTCCTTTGCTGTGAAAAAGCTTTTAAGTTTCATTAGGTCCCATTTGTTGATTTTTGTTCTTATTTCCATTTCTCTAGGAGGTGGGTCCAAAAGGATCTTGCTGTGATTTATCTGACTTGAGCCTTTTTCTCCTTGGTTTCCCTACTGCTTAGCATAGTGCTTAATACATACAACCTAATATGTTACAATTTGTTTAGTAAAATTATCTCATTCAGATCAATATTGCTTCTCTGTGGATGCTTAGCTCAGATGTTTATAAACTGCTCCTGTTCCACTGGTTCCAATGGGCCAGTTGGATGAATTCTACCCCATCATCACAGACTGCACGTTCATGCCTCTTTTTCTTGGCCTTTTGTCAAGAAAATACATTCCACTAGTAACAGTAAGAAGTAGAGGTTAGAGTGCTATCTGTTCCAGGTAAATTCATCATTACCTTGGGAAAATAAATAATGGAGGGACAGGGACAGAGAAGGGGAAAGAAGAAAGGAGGAAGGAAGGAAGGAAGGGAGGAAAGAATGAAGTAAGGGGGAAGGAAGGGAGGGAGAAACAAGAAAAGGAGGAAACAAAAAAATCCTAGTAAGGATTCTTTCACTCCTAAATAGGATCAGAAACACTTTGTAACTTTACCTTTAAAGGAAAAAAATGATCTCTCTTATTGAAAATTTGTGACACTGGAGGACCCGAAATATTGTCTAATGATATCTGAATACAGCTCTTAAAAAATCTATGTTACATATCTCAGCACATTTACCTAGGATGCTATTTATGCAAAAATAGACCGAGGCAGAAAACAAAATAACAAAGTAAATCAGAAGAAAAAGATAAATAAAAAATTAATTTTCCCTATTATTATCTATTTATTTTCTGAGATATGGTTATTATTCTGTCTAATCAAGTGTGACAACTAATATAAGTAATGTGATAAATAGCTGCAAAAATTAAACATGATTTTATTTGCTAGAAACACAAAAGTAATTCAAGTTAGCGATTTATTTTACATGACATGACAGGTTAAAAGATAAAATAATAATATTAATATATACAAAAAGGCCAATGATTTAGTTTAATTTCCCTCCAAGATGAGCACTCTTAACAGTAAAAATAGAAGGAAACATCTTTAATTTGAGTAAAATTGCCATAAAGTCATCATCAAAGTTGTATGTAAAGTTAAAATTAAAAATATTTTTAAATAAAGAAGAGAAACATAAGGACATTATTGTCACCAATACTAGTCAAATTTGAAGTGGATGCCCTAGATAAGGCAGTATGGTAAGAAAAAAGAAAAATTACGATACGAAAATTGGAATGAAAATAACACACTGTCTCTATTTTGGACCATATGGTTGGATACTCTAAAGGAATGAAAACTCTAAAAGGAACCACTGAAAATCTATTAGAATACAAGAGATCAGTGAGGAATTCCAACAGAATTCAATGTTAAAATTTCAGTTTCTCCAGAAATAAGTAGAAAATCTATGTATAGAGGATCTGATTTATCCGAGCAATACAAACTACAAAATACCTGTAGATAAAGTTGATTAAAATTGTTCAAAAAGTATCTAAAGCAACCTATACATGATTTTAAAGAATATGATAAATAAAATAATTTAGAGGCATGCTTTATTAGAAAAAAAGATTTAATATTGAAAAGTCTTCAATGCTCAAGATAATCTATAAATTGAGTCAATCTCAAATTCAAACAGAAATCTTTTTAATGCAAGTGACAAGCAACTTCCAACCTTCATCTGGAGAAAAAATTCATTGCAATTGTTTAAGAAATTGGGAAATAACAAAAATGATGGACTTGTTCCAACAGATTAAAAATATATTATAAAACCAGGGTAATTAAATTAGTAAGGCATTGGTATAGGAATAAATAGAAACTCAATGAAACATTATAGACAGTATTAAAATGGACCCCAGTATGACAAAAGGGTATTCAAATTAATGGGAGAAATGAAGAACTATAATAAATGCTGCTGGGAAATTTGGCTATCTTTTGGACCAAAAATTTAGATCAAACCATACAAAAATTAATTTTAAAAAGCTATGAAGAATTTGAATAAAGGGTGATCTGTGAAATGGAAATGATACTATACTTCAGGGTTTTTCTGAGGCTTAAGTAGATTAATACTTGTAATGCATCCAAAATATAGTAAGATTTCACTGTTCTTCTCACTATTATTGTTTATAGCATCCTGGTTTTGTGTCTTGCTTATGAATATTTACTCTCATGGCAATAGGAGCAGTTTTCTCAGATATTTTATACTAACACTTCTCCAACTTGGACAATGACACTAGAAATTGAATGCAGGTAGTCTGATCTAGAATTTTTTTCTTAGTCACTAGTCTTCATTACCTCCCTAGGTTGTCTACAAAAGTAAGTAAAGCAAAAACTTCCATATATAAAATGGTACAATAATCAAAGTTTAAAAAATAAATGACCATCTTGTCTTAGGAAAAGTATTTGCAATGTTTAGAACAGTAAAATAATTAAAAGTCACAAATATATGGGGCACTTATAAATCTAAAAGAAAAATAATACTTGAAACATGGACAAAGAATATAAACATACAAATTAGAGGGTTAATATAAATAAAATTTCAAGCTTACTTGTAGACAGGGAATGTAAAATGAAACAATAATGAGATCCTGTTTTTAACCTGAATCACAAAACGAAAAATTGATAGTGTCAAGTGCCGCCGGGAGTATAGTCAAATGGATACTTTAATATACACTTTTTGGGAATTTAGTGTAGTGCAGCATTTTTGAAATGCAAACAGATTTTGCTAGCAAAATTTTGTGTACTTATCTTTCACCTAATCAATACTAAGTATCTGTGTGAGATCAATAGCATATAAGTACAACAATTTACAACGTTTGCTTTTAATGCCTCCTTTGGAAAAGGAAAAATTAGAAATATATTTCAACAGGGAAAAGATTATATATCACTTACGGTACTAAAATATTATTCAACACTAGCTATCATTTAAAGGAAAAGAGATGGATCTATATATACTGCAGCAAAAAGTTCCCAAGGCACATTGGCAAATTAATTTGCATTTAGCATGGTCTAACCTGTGTGTAATTGGACTCAGTTTAAGAGGACAGAGAAATTGGGGGAAATTTTTGAAAGAAAACAAGAAGACAATACAGTACTAAGAGTGTAAACCCCAAAACAGAGCTTCAAGATACAGAAAACAATATATGATTAATTAATTTTCTCCAAGGGAGCCAAGAATATACAATGGGGAGAGAATAGTCTCTTCAATAAATGGTGTTTGGAAAACTGGACCACCACCTGCTGAAGAATGATACTGGAACCCTATCTTATACCATTCACAAAAAAACAGTTTGAAATGTATTAAAGACTTGAATCTGAGACCGGAAACTGTAAAATTTCTAGAAGAAAATGGAGGGATAGCTCTTCAACATTGGTCTTGGCAATGATTTTTAGATTTGACACCATAAGCAAATACAACAGAAGCAAAAATAAACAAGTAGGACTACATCAAACTAATGAGCTTCTGTTCAGCAAGGGAAACCATCAACAAAATGAAAAGACAATCTATGGAATGGGAGAAAATATTTTCAAACCACATATCTGATAAAGAGTTAATATCCAAAATGTACAAGGAATTCATATAACTCAATAACAGGAACAACAATAAAAACTCCAAATAACCCAATTAAAAATGGGTAAAAGACTTGAATAGAAAGTTTTCCAAAGAAGACATACAGGGACTTCCCTGGTGGTGCAGTGGTTAAGAATCTGCCTGCCAATGCAGGGGACACGGGTTCAACCCCTTGTCTGGGAAGATCCCACATGCCGCAGAGCAACTAAGTGCATGCACCACAACTACTGAGCCCGCGTGCCACAACTACTGAAGCCTGCATGCCTATGGCCTGTGCTCCACAACAAGAGAAGCCATCGAAATGAGAAGCCCATGCACCACAAAGAGTAGCCCCCACTCACCACAACTAGAGGAAGCCTGTACGCAGCAACGAAGACGCCACACAGACAAAAATAAATAAATAAATTTATTTAAAAAAAGAAGACGTACAAATGGCCAACAGAAACATGAAAAAGTGCTCAATATCACTGATCATCAGGGAAATGCAAATCAAAACCACAATGAGATATCAACTCACATCTGTTAAGATGGCTTTTATCAAAAAGAAAACAGACAAGTGTTGGCTAGTATATGCAGAGAAAGGAACTCTTGCACACTGTCACTGAAGTATAAACTGATATAGCCAGTATAGAAAACAGCATGGAGTTTCCTCTAGAAATTAAAGATAGAACTACCATATGATCCAGCAATCCCACTTCTGAGTATATATCCAAAGAGAATGAAACAATTGTCTCAAAGTAATCTCTGCACTCCCATGTTCATTGTAGTATTGTCACATTAGCCAATGTATGGAAACAATCTATGTGTCTGTCAATGGATGAATGGATCAAGAAAAGGTGATTATAAATATACAGTAATGGAATATTATTCAGCTTTAAAAAGAATAAAGTCCTGCCATTTGCAACAACATGGGTGAACATGGAGGACATTATGCTAGGTGAAATAAGCCAGAGAGAGAAAGACAAAATAATCAGTTAATTAGGAATAAATTTAACCAAGGAGATAGAAGACTTGCACATTGGAAACTACAAAACATTGTTGAAGGAAATTAAAGAAGATACATAAATGGAAAGACATCCCATGTTCATGAATAGTAAGACAGTGTTTTTTAGATGAAAGTACTGCCCAATGAGATTCACAGATTCAATCCAATCCTTATCAATACCATAATTGTTTCTTTTGTGGAAATAAAAAAACCTATCCTAAAATTCTTATAGACTCTCACAGGGCCCCAAATAGTCAAAACAATCTTGAAAGAGAACAAAGTTGGAGGAGTCACACTTCCTGATTTCAAAATTTACTGTAAAGCTTCAGTACTCAATAAAGGGTGGTACTGGCAAAAGGACAGACATACAGACTAACAAAATAGAATAGAGAACTCAGAAATAAATCTTAACATACATAATCAATTGTTATTTCACAAGAGTGACAAGACCATTCAGTGGGGAAAGGAGAGTCTTTTCAATGAATGGTGCTAGGAAAACCAGATATTCAAACACAAAAGAGTGAAGTTGGAATGGTACCTTAGACCATATGAAAAATTAACTAAAAATGGATCAAAGACCTAAATGTAAGACTTAAAAATATAAAACTCTCAGAAGAAAACATAGGAAAAAATACTTTATGATATTGGATGTGGCAATGATTTTATGGGTATGACACAAATGCACAGGTAACAAAAGATCAAATAGATAAATTGGACTTTATTAAAACTAAAATTGTTGTGTATCAAAGGGCACTATGAAGTGAGTGAAAAAGACAACCCACAGAATGGGAGAAAATATTTGTACATCATCTATCAAGTAAGGAATTAATGAACAGAATATATAGAGAACTCCTAAAACTCAGTAACAATGAAACAACACAAGTAAAAAATGAGCAAAGGACTTGAGTAGACATTTCTTCAAAAAGGAGGTATCTAGAATAAGCAAATTCATAGAGACAGAAAGAAGAATAGAGATTACCAGGAGCTCAGAGAGGAGAGAATGGAGAACTGTTTCATGGGTACAGTGCTTCTGTTTGGGATGATAAAAAGTCTGGAAATATTGGTACTGGTTACCAAACATTATGAATATACTTAATACCCCTAAATGGTATACCTTAAAATAGTTAAAGTGGTACATTTTATGTAATATATGCTTTACCAGAATAAAAAAAGAAAAAGAAATAAATATATTACTAGATAAACAGAATTTGTGAGAATTCATCACTAGCTGACCTGCTCTACTAAAAATACAAAGGAAGTTCTGCAGGCTTAAAAAAATGATACCAGGTGGTAACTTAAATATACAAGAAAGAATGAAGATGATCAGACATGGTAGCAAGTAGGTAAATAAAAAATTGCATGTGTATAATTTTTTTATATTTATATATGGGTATATACTGTTGAGTTTACAACAAATATAGATGTAATCTATATTTATTATATAGCAATAGCACAAAAGACAGGAGAGGGGGCTTCCCTGGTGGCGCAGTGGTTGAGAGTCTGCCTGCCGATGCAGGGGACACGGGTTCGTGCCCTGGTCTGGGAAGATCCCACATGCCGCAGAGCGGCTGGGCCCGTGAGTCATGGCCGCTGAGCCTGCGCATCCGGAGCCTGTGCTCCACAACGCGAGAGGCCACAACAGTGAGAGGCCCGCATACCGCAAAAAAAAAAAAAAAAAAAAAAAGGACAGGAGAGGGAAACAGGGCTATATTGCAACACCATTGCTATATTTTATCAGAATTAAGTCAATATTAATGTGAAGTAGATTTTGGGTAGTTAAGATATGAAATGTAATTCTGAGAAAAACTACTAAGAAAATAAATGAAAAAATGGTTAAAAAATGAATAAAAGAATTTAAAATTACATTAAAAATGTCTCTAACACAAAACAAGTCAGCAAAAGAGTAGCAGACGAACAAAAAAGAGATGGGACAAATATAAACCTAATAGTAAAAAAGTAGAAGTAAATCCAACCATATCTAGAATTCCATTAAATGAGAGAATGAGAGTGGAGTAAACACTTTGATCAAAAGGCAGAATTTTTAGACTGGACATAAAGTAAAATACAACCAAATGCTGTATACAAGACACACTTTAGCTTCAAAGAAATGAAACATTCCCCAGAGAAACTTGCCTCATAAAATCGTGGATTCTGAGTTTATTTGCCGTTAAGTATTCCTTTAGCTAGGGACAATTTGCTAAGGTTATTCTGAATATAATATATTTTCTAGAGCAAATGTAATTATTCCAATTGGCAAATATAGACCAGTTCACTTTCTTTCCCTTTTTCCCTAGGGGAGTCCCCTAGTAAAAGGAGTAAATAGATCTCAGCCCTGCTGCTTTAACTCTTTCGTCTCCCTGTGACAAATTTTTCTTGGGTTGAGTGGAATTGCCTACAGAGAAGCTTAACTTTGCAATGACTTTCCGTTCAATGTTAACCTTCCTGATTAATATTTTTAAACTTTGTTCTATGAGCCTCCTATTTTTCAGAGAATTATTTTTTATTCCTTGCTTTCCATTTTGGTCATTTGATTATTGTTAAGTGTATTTTTTTCATACATACCGTCTAATTCCTTGAGTACAAATGTGGTTTCCATAATCTGAATTTCTACTGCTTTAGTGTTATAATTTTACTATTTCTAATAATAATTCAAGTTCTGCTATTAAGAAATATTTTTTATATTCTTGTTTTAAAGGTATCTTTTATCTTTTCAAATGATCCCTAAGGATTACAGTCATTTTCTTAAATCTTCAAGTATGTTCTCAGAGTGGGATTGACTTGTATGATACTTTGCTTTGTTCCCCCCTTATTTACTTAAAAATTTAATAAAATTTTTATTATAGAGTAATTTTAGATTTACAGAAGAGTTTGCAAAACTAGTACAGGTTTCTCACATACCCCACACAAAGTTCCCCTTACTATTTTTTTTAATATTGATTTATTTATTTATCTTTGGCTGTATTGGGTCTTCATTGCTGCGTGTGGGCTTTCTCTAGTTGTGGCAAGCAGGGGCTACCCTGTTGCAGCGTGCGGGTTTCTCATTGCAGTGGCTTCTCTTGTTGCGGAGCACGGGCTCTAGGCACGTGGGCTTCAGTAGTTGTGGCACACGGGCTCAGCAGTTGTGGCTCGCAGGCTCTAGAGTGCAGGGTCAGTAGCTGTGACTCACGGGCTTTGTTGCTCCGTGGCATGTGGGATCTTCCCAGACCAGGGCTTGAACCCGTGTTCCTTGCATTGGCAGGTGGATTCGTAACCACTGTGCCACTAGAGAAGCCCTCCCTTTACCATTAATATCTTTCATTAGTATGGCAAATTTTTCATAATGAATGAGCTAATTTTGATAGATTATTATAAACGAAAGAGCATATTTTATTCAGATTTATTTAGTTTTGATTTTTTTGTATGCTTGAGGATTTCATCCAGGTTATCACACTATATTTAGGTGTCATGTCTCTTTTGTCTCCTCATCTCTATGACAGTTTCTCAGACTTTCCTTGCTTTTGCACAATGGACATTTTTATCAATTGTGATATAATATACATAACATGCAAATTACCATTTTAAAACTATTTCAGTGAAAATTCACTGATATTAAGTACATTTGCATTGTTATGCAACCATCACCACTATCCATTGCCAGAACTCTTCAATCATCACAACATGAAACTTTGTACCTATTAAACAATAATTCCCTGTTCTCATCTCTGTTCAACTCCTGGCAACTACAGTTCTACTTCCTGTCTTTGTAAACTTGCCTATTCTCAATACCCCATAAAAGTGGAATCATACAATATTTGACCCTTTGTGTCTGCCTTATTTCACTTAGCATAATGTTTTCAAGGTTCATCTGTGCTGTAACATATGTTAGAATTTCATTACTTTGGAAGACTGAATAATATTCCCTTGTATGTATATACCACCGTGGTTATCCCATCATTTGCTGACAAACCTTTTGTTTATTGTGAATATTTCTATTATAAACATTTGTGTACAAATATCTGTTTGAATCCTTACTTTCAATTGTTTTGGATAAATACCTAGAAGTGGAATTGCTGGATTATATGGCAAGTCTATGTTTATTTTTTGAGGAACTGCTATTATGTCTTCCATTGTGCCTGTACTATTGTATATTCCCACCAGCAATGCACAAGGGTTCCGATTTCTCCACATTCTAGCTAACGTGTTATTTTCGGCTTTTTGGATAATGGCTATTCTAATGCGTGTAAAGTAGTATCTCATTATGGTTTTGATTTGCATTTTCCTAATGATTAATAATGTTGAGTATCTTTTCATGTGCTTATTGGCCATTTGTATACCTTCTTTGTAGAAATGTCTATGCCAATCCTTTGTCCATTTTTGAATTGAGCTGTTTGTTTTGATGCTGAGTTTTAGTAATTCCTTATGTATGCAAGACATTTATTCCTTATCAGTTGTAAGAGTTACAAATATTTTCTCCCATTATGTGGGTTGCCTGTTTATTCTCTTAAAAGTGTCATTTGATGCTGAGGTTTTAATTTTGATGAAGTCCAATTTACCTATTTTATTTTTTGTTGCTCATGCTTTTGGTATCATATTGTAAAAATCATCACCAAATCCAGTGTCATGAAGATTTTCCCCTGTTTTCTTCAAAGAGTTTTATAATGTTAGCTCTCATGTTTAGATCTTGATACATTTTGAGTTAACTTTCACACAGTGTGAGGTATGGGTAACTCATCATTGTTTTGCAGTGGATATCCAGTTTTCTAACCATCATTTGTTGAAAAGATTGTCCTTTATCCCATTGAATGGTCTTGGCACCCTTGTCAAAAATCATTTGACCATGTATATGTGGGCTTATTTTTGAAATTTCTATTCTATTGTGTTTTTTCTATATATCTTTATGGCAGCTACCACATGGCTTGATTACTGTACCTGCCATCTCCTATTTAGTTTTCGGTATGGACTTTTAAAAAGATGTTTTAGTATTTAGTATTTCTTCCATATTTTCTCTCCATAAATGCAGTAGTCCATCAGGAGACAGTCCACTTGAAACACAGACTTAACTGAAGCATATATTCCTTGAGTTTGGTGATAGGGGTTATATATTCTGCTCCTGGTTAGTTCTACAGTCCAGGTAAAGCTAGGGCTGTAAGACAGCCAGGTTTGTCTCCTATTTATGACCGAGTCACTTCTCCTTAATGCTGGATGTGATCATCCCATCCCTGGTGGTCTGCCTCAGCGTGTGGTTGGTCCTGTTAGTCCACTCCTCCAATGTCATGCAGCCTGTTCGTATCCGCTTAATGTGGATGTGTAAGGGGTAGAACTATGCTTCAGATGTTTTTACAATGAACATTTGGTTTGGAAAAGTGAAAAATTTTAGTTGTGCTCTTGATTATGTATTTTAACAAATCCCATAGGTGTGGAATGCCTCATGATTTCAGGAACATTCTCAGTGGTTGCCATTAGTTTTGGGTTCTGTAAGGGATTTTTAACTTTCCAGAAGCTTTTTTGTACATTTAATGAAACACTGAAGAACTGAGTCCTCAGATACTTTTACTATACTATCCTCTCAGGAGTCTTCTCACGTGTTCTTGTTAAGACCACCATTTATCACTGCTCTAGATCACATATTATAGAAACAGTAACCGAAATACACACAAAAAGAACCATGTTCTTTTTTTTTTTATTTTTATTTTTTTTATTTTTTTTATTTTTATTTTTTTTTATTTTACAAATTTAATCAGTTATACATATACATATGTTCCCATATCCCCTCCCTTTTGCGTCTCCCTCCCACCCTCCCTATCCCACCCCTCCAGGCGGTCACAAAGAACCGAGCTGATCTCCCTGTGCTATGCGGCTGCTTCCCACTAGCTATCTACCTTACATTTGGTAGTGTATATATGTCCATGCCGCTCTTTCACTTTGTCACAGCTTACCCTTCCCCCTCCCCATATCCTCAAGTCCATGCTCTAGTAGGTCTGTGTCTTTATTCCTGTCTTACCCCTATGTTCTTGATGACATTTTTTTCTTAAATTCCATATATATGTGTCAGCATACAGTATTTGTCTTTCTCTTTCTGACTTACTTCACTCTGTATGACAGACTCTAGGTCCATCCACCTCATTACAAATAGCTCAATTTCATTTCTTTTTATGGCTGAGTAATATTCCATTGTATATATGTGCCACATCTTCTTTATCCATTCATCCGATGATGGACACTTAGGTTGTTTCCATCTCTGGGCTATTGTAAATAGGGCTGCTATGAACATTTTGGTACATGTCTCTTTTTGAATTATGGTTTTCTCAGGGTATATGCCCAGTAGTGGGATTGCTGGGTCATATGGTAGTTCTATTTGTAGTTTTTTAAGGAACCTCCATACCGTTCTCCATAGTGGCTGTACCAATTCACATTCCCACCAGCAGTGCAAGAGTGTTCCCTTTTTTCCACACCCTCTCCAGCATTTATTGTTTCTAGATTTTTTGATGATGGCCATTCTGACTGGTGTGAGATGATATCTCATTGTAGTTTTGATTTGCATTTCTCTAATGAGTAAAGATGTTGAGCATCCTTTCATGTGTTTGTTGGCTGTCTGTATATCTTCTGTGGAGAAATGTCTATTTAGGTCTTCTGCCCATTTTTGGATTGGGTTGTTTGTTTTTTTGCTATTGAGCTGCATGAGCTGCTTATAAATTTTGGAGATTAATCCTTTGTCAGTTGCTTCATTTGCAAATATTTTCTCCCATTCTGAGGGTTGTCTTTTCGTCTTGTTTATGGTTTCCTTTGCTGTGCAAAAGCTTTGAAGTTTCATTAGGTCCCATGTGTTTATTTTTGTCTTTATTTCCATTTCTCTAGGAGGTGGGTCAAAAAGGATCTTGCTGTGATTTATGTCATAGAGTGTTCTGCCTATGTTTTCCTCTAGGAGTTTGATAGTGTCTGGCCTTACATTTAGGTCTTTAATCCATTTTGAGCTAATTTTTGTGTATGGTGTTAGGGAGTGATCTAATCTCATACTTTTACATGTCCCTGTCCAGTTTTCCCAGCACCACTTATTGAAGAGACTGTCCTTTCTCCACTGTACATTCCTGCCTCCTTTATCAAAGATAAGGTGACCATATGTCCGTGGGTTTATCTCTGGGCTTTCTATCCTGTTCCATTGATCTATATGTCTGTTTTTGTGCCAGTACCATACTGTCTTGAATACTGTAGCTTTGTAGTATAGTCTGAAGTACAGCAGCCTGATTCCTCCAGCTCCGTTTTTCTTTCTCAATATTGCTTTGGCTATTCGGGATCTTTTGTGTTTCCATACAAATTGTGAGATTTTTTGTTCTAGTTCTGTGAAAAATGCCTTTGGTAGTTTGATAGGAATTTCACTGAATCTGTAGATCGCTTAGGGTAGTACAGTCATTTTCACAATGTTGATTCTTCCAATCCAAGAACATGGTATATCTCTCCATCTGTTTGTATCATCTTTAATTTCTTTCATCAGTGTCTTATAGTTTTCTGCATACAGGTCTTTTGTCTCCTTAGGTAGGTTTATTCCTAGGTATTTTATTCTTTTTGCTGCAATGGTAAATGGGAATGTTTCCTTAATTTCTATTTCAGATTTTTCATCATTAGCGTATAGGAATGCAAGAGATTCCTGTGCATTAATCTTGTATCCTGCTACATTACCAAATTCATTGATTAGCTGTAGTGGTTTTCTGGTAACATCTTTAGGATTCTCTATGTATAGTATCATGTCATCTACAAATAGTGACAGCTTTACTTCTTCTTTTCCAATTTGGATTCCTTTTATTTCTTTTTCTTCTCTGATTGCTGTGGCTAAAACTTCCAAAACTATGTTGAATAATAGTGGTGAGAGTGGGCAACCTTGTATTGTTCCTGATTTTATTGGAAATGGTTTCAGTTTTTCACCATTGAGAACAATGTTGTCTGTGGGTTTGTTATATATGGCCTTTGATATGTTGAGGTAAGTTCCCTCTATGCCTACTTTCTGCAGGGTTTTTATCATAAATGGGTGTTGAATTTTGTCAAAAGCTTTCTCTGCATCTATTGAGATGATCATATGGTTTTTCTCCTTCAACTTGTTAATATGGTGTATCACGTTGATTGATTTGCGTATATTGAAGAATCCTTGCATTCCTGGAATAAACCCCACTTGATCATGGTGTATGATCCTTTTAATGTGCTGTTGGATTCTGTTTGCTAGTATTTTGTTGAGGATTTTTGCATCTATGTTCATCAGTGATATTGGCCTGTAGTTTTCTTTCTTTGTGACATCCTTGTCTGGTTTTGGTATCAAGGTGATGGTGGCCTCGTAGAATGAGTTTGGGAGTGTTCCTCCCTCTGCTATATTTTGGAAGAGTTTCAGAAGGATAGGTGTTAGCTCTTCTCCAAATGCTTGATAGAATTCGCCTGTGAAGCCATCTGGTCCTGGGCTTTTGTTTGTTGGAAGATTTTTAATCACAGTTTCAATTTCAGTGCTTGTGATTGGTCTGTTCATATTTTCTATTTCTTCCTGATTCAGTCTTGGCAGGTTGTGCATTTCTAAGAATTTGTCCATTTCTTCCAGGTTGTCCATTTTATTGGCATAGAGTTGCTTATAGTAATCTCTCATGATCTTTTGTATTTCTGCAGTGTCAGTTGTTACTTCTCCTTTTTCATTTCTAATTCTATTGATTTGAGTCTTCTCCCTTCTTTTCTTGATGAGTCTGGCTAATGGTTTATCAATTTTGTTTATCTTCTCAAAGAACCAGCTTTTAGTTTGGTTGATCTTTGCTATCGTTTCCTTCATTTCGTTTTCATTTATTTCTGATCTGATTTTTATGATTTCTTTCCTTCTGCTAACTTTAGGATGTTTTTGTTCTTCTTTCTCTAATTGCTTTAGGTGCAAGGTTAGGTTGTTTATTCGAGATATTTCCTGTTTCTTAAGGTGGTATTGTATTGCCATAAACTTCCCTCTTAGAACTGCTTTTGCTGCATCCCATAGGTTTTGGGTCATCGTGTCTCCATTGTCATTTGTTTCTAGGTATTTTTTAATTTCCTCTTTGAATTCTTCAGTGATCACTTCGTTATTAAGTAGTGTATTGTTTAGCGTCCATGTGTTTGTATGTTTTACAGCTCTTTTCCTGTAATTGATATCTAGTCTCATAGCATTGTGGTCAGAAAAGATACTTGATACAATTTCAATTTTCTTAAATTTACCAAGGCTTGATTTGTGACCCAAGATATGATCTATCCTGGAGAATGTTCCATGAGCACTTGAGAAAAATGTGTATTCTGTTGTTTTTGGATGGAATGTCCTATAAATATCAATTAAGTCCATCTTGTTTAATGTATCATTTAAAGCTTGTGTTTCCTTATTTATTTTCATTTTGGATGACCTGTCCATTGGTGAAAGTGGGGTGTTAAAGTCCCCTACTATGATTGTGTTACTGTCGATTTCTCCTTTTATGGCTGTTAATATTTCCCTTATGTATTGAGGTGCTCCTATGTTTGGTGCATAAATATTTACAATTGTTATATCTTCTTCTTGGATTGATCCCTTGATCATTATGTAGTGTCCTTCTTTGTCTCTTCTAGTAGTCTTTATTTTAAAGTCTATTTTGTCTGATATGAGAATTGCTACTCCAGCTTTCTTTTGGTTTCCATTTGCATGGAATATCTTTTTCCATCCCCTTACTTTCAGTCTGTATGTATCTCTAGGTCTGAAGTGGGTCTCTTGTAGACAGCATATATATGGGTCTTGTTTTTGTATCCATTCAGCCAGTCTGTGTCTTTTGGTGGGAGCATTTAGTCCATTTACATTTAAGGTAATTATTGATATGTATGTTCCTATTCCCATTTTCTTAATTGTTTTGGGTTCGTTATTGTAGTTCTTTTCCTTCTGTTGTGTTTCTTGCCTAGAGAAGTTCCTTTAGCATTTGTTGTAAAGCTGGTTTGGTGGTGCTGAACTCTCTCAGCTTTTGCTTGTCTGTAAAGGTTTTAATTTCTCCATCAAATCTGAATGAGATCCTTGCTGGGTAGAGTAATCTTGGTTGCAGGTTTTTCTCCTTCATCACTTTAAGTATGTCCTGCCACTCCCTTCTGGCTTGTAGAGTTTCTGCTGAGAGATCAGCTGTTATCCTGATGGGGATTCCCTTGTGTGTTATTTGTTGTTTTTGCCTTGCTGCTTTTAATATGATTTCTTTGTGTTTACTTTTTGACAGTTTGATTAATATGTGTCTTGGCGTATTTCTCCTTGGATTTATTCTGTATGGGACTCTCTGTGCCTCCTGGACTTGATTAACTATTTCCTTTCCCATATTAGGGAAGTTTTCAACTATAATCTCTTCAAATATTTTCTCAGTCCCTTTCTTTTTCTCTTCTTCTTCTGGAACCCCTATAATTCGAATGTTGGTGCGTTTAATGTTGTCCCAGAGGTCTCTGAGACTGTCCTCTGTTCTTTTCATTCTTTTTTCTTTATTTTGCTGTGCAGCAGTTATTTCCACTATTTTATCTTCCACCTCACTTATCCGTTCTTCTGCCTCAGTTATTCTGCTATTGATCCCATCTAGAGTATTTTTTATTTCATTTATTGTGTTTTTAATCGATGCTTGATTAGTCTTTAGTTCTTCTAGGTCCTTGTTAACTGTTTCTTGCATTTTGTCTATTCTATTTCCAAGATTTTGGATCATCTTTACCATCATTATTCTGAATTCTTTTTCAGATAGACTGCCTATTACCTCTTCATTTGTTAGGTCTGGTGGGTTTTTATCTTGCTCCTTCTCCTGCTGTGTGTTTTTCTGTCTTCTCATTTTGCTTATGTTACTGTGTTTGGGGTCTCCTCTTTGCAGGCTGCAGGTTCGTAGTTCCCGTTGTTTTTGGTGTCTGTCCCCAGTGGCTAAGGTTGGTTTAGTGGGTTGTGTAGGCTTCTTGGTGGAGGAGACTACTGCCTGTGTTCTGGTGGATGAGGCTGGATCTTGTCTTTCTGGTGGGCAGGTCCACGTCTGGTGGTGTGTTTTGGGGTGTTTGCGGACTTTTTATGATTTGAGGCAGCCTCTCTGCTAATGGGTGGTGTTGTGTTCCTGTCTTGCTAGTTGTTTGGCATAGGGTGTCCAGCACTGTAGCTTGCTGGTCGTTGAGTGAAGCTGGGTGCTGGTGTTGAGATGGAGATCTCTGGAAGATTTTCGCCGTTTGATATTATGTGGAGCTGGGAGGTCTCTTGTGGACCAGTGTCCTGAAGTTCGCTCTCCCACCTCAGAGGCACAGCACTGACTCCTGGCTCCTCAATTTGGGATGATTTGTTGTCTATTCATGTATTCCACAGATGCAGGGTACATGAAGTTGATTGTGGAGCTTTAATCCGCTGCTTCTGAGGCTGCTGGGAGAGGTTTCCCTTTCTCTTCTTTGTTCTCACAGCTCCTGGGTCTCAGCTTTGGATTTGGCCCCGCCTCTGCGTGTAGGTCGCCGGAGGGCGTCTGTTCTTCGCTCAGACAGGACAGGGTTAAAGGAGCAGCCTCTTCGGGGACGCTGGCTCACTCAGACCGGGCGGGAGGGAGGGGCACGGAGTGCGGGGTGAGCCTGCAGCGGCAGAGGTCGGCGTGACGTTGCACCAGCCCGAGGCGCGCCGTGCGTTCTCCCAGGGAAGCCACCCCTGGATCCCGGGACCCCGGCAGTGGCAGGCTGCACAGGTTCCCGGAAGGGCGGTGTGGACAGTGACCTGCGCTCGCACACAGGCTTCTTGGCGGCGGCAGCAGCAGCCCCAGCGTCCCACGCCCGTCTCTGGGCTCTGCGCTTTCAGCCGCGATTCGCGCCTGTCTCTGGAGCTCCTTTACGCGGCGCTCTTAATCCCCTCTCCTCGCACACCAGGAAACCAAGAGGGAAGAAAAAGTCTCCTGCCTCTTCGGCAGCTCCAGAGTTTTCCCGGACTCCCTCCCGGCTAGCTGTGGCACATTAGCCCCCTTCAGGCTGAGTTCTCGCCGCCAGCCCCAGTCCTCTCCCTGCGCTCTGACCGAAGCCCGAGCCTCAGCTCCAGCGCCGCCCGCCCTGGCGGTGGAGCAGACAAGCCTCTCGGGCTGGTGAGTGCCGCTCGGCACCGCTCCTCTGTGCGGGAATCTCTCTGCTTTGCCCTACCCAGGTATGTGGGGAGTTTCTTGCCTTTTGGGAGGTCTGGGGTCTTCTGCCAGCGTTCAGTAGGTGTTCTGTAGGAGTTGTTGCACATGTAGCTGTATTTCTGGTGTATCTGTGGGGAGGAAGGTGATCTCCGCGTCTTACTCTTCCGCCCCCATGTTCTTTTTCATTTCCAGTAACTCTGGTGTTTTGTACTTTCAGTTGTCAGCAATGGGGAATTTTGGAATGAGTCATACTTTACACTTTTCTGGTTGTCCATTTGGTTACTGTTATTTGATTGGACTATTATATATTTTTGTATACATTAAAAATGAACCATTTCCTGAGGGTAGCTTACTACAATATAAAGTCAAGTTAGTCCCTCTTCTGTGCTACCATAATGCCTGGTAAAGCAATCTATGATTGTACTGACCACACTGATATATAGAACATGAGCTCCTTGACACATTTACCTTGGTCTTATTCATTTTTGTAAACCAACAGAAATTAACATGCAGCAAGTGAAAAATAAACGTACATTGAACTCATTTATTGAACAGAGAGCTATTCCATCTTTTCTGTATAACATGCATAGAGATGGGCAATGAAAATAGAACAGTAAAGAAGATACGTGATCTCTGTACTCACTGAGCTTATATTTTAAATGGGGTATATTTGTTTAAATACAATCACCAAATAAACACAACATTTCAACTCATGCTATGAAGAAAAAGAGCAAGATGTTTAAGAGTAGATAATAGGGACTCATTTTGTTTGAATGAAGAATGAATGAATACATTTACTGACCCAGTTGTAATGTGGTTATAGAGATTCATATCGACAATTGGATATGACCATTTAAAAAACAAAATAGGAATAGTCCAAGATGAGTTCAATTGCTCAGAATGAGACAGGGAGTTTCATAAGTGCAATTAATTGGCAAAAGGTGTAAAATTAACGGAGGTCATTTAAGGGAAGCTGGATGATCTTCTTAAGAGTTCTGTACCCTAAATTGGCCACCCTTGGCATACTGCAATTGTCCCAGTGGTTCTTCGGTTGACTGGGCACAGACCTCAGTGGAACATGTGATGAAGCTCTCTCTCCTAGGATGGTCCATGCATTTATACAGTGAGCTTTGCAGCTGCCTTGTTTTTCCTGGCAATCAGAAATGTGCTCCCTTATAGTAAGCACAAATTTTCTAGAAGCACTGTTGATGTCCCCAAAGAACTTCTCAGATATACAGATTGTGATTAGCTCTAGAACCATATCTTGTTCATCTTTGTTTCTCTAATATCTATCAATTGCCCATACTAAGCTGGTATTCAGTGAATGTTAGTTAAATAAATATTTATATTTCTATAATATAAATAATTTGTATTTCTATAATATAAATGATAATAATATAAATAATTAAGCTGATTACTTATTATACTACATGTAGAATTTTTAGCTCAATAGTTTGCTTTAACTTATGTTCATTTTTGATATTGTCACATATAACTACATACAAGTAATTATAGAATAAGTCCATATGCAAAATTTATGTGTAAAAACTTAAATATACCTATAATATGTGATATCATTTTTACATTTTAAGCACGTGAGTATGGATGCAAACACCCACAAATATATACAGTGCCATTTTAAAATAAGGAAATGCTTTTATAAGGCACATGGCATTTTAACATATATATAGAATATGTATAATCTCTTGTTGATAAACACTCAGGTCTATTTTTTCTGGAAAATCTTGTGTGAGAAAATTTGAAAACTATTGTAGTCCACAGGATTTTTGTCAAAACATTAAATTCTCAAGGTGGAAATCTTGTGGACCAAAAGTAATTAATTATTTGAGCTTCATGTCCTCTTATGGACAACTGAATGTAAATGCCACAATTTTTTTCAAATTATGTATGCATGCTACATATGTTATTTATATCACAAAGATTCAAATATGTATTATACAACAAAGTATATAATGTAAAAATCTAAATACACGCATATATTTTCATATGAAAACACAAAAAACACAAACACATGCAAACAAAACACACTTTGTAAAAACCCAAATATCTTTTTAAAATTTTTACATCAGGCCTGTCTACCCAAACTTCTGGGCTGCTGCTATGAATGTGTGCCCCTTATTCACTGGCTGTTAATGTTGCTGGCATGAAAAGGGGAGAATGAGAAAGATACTACTTTTACTCATTATTACATTTCTTTTACCCTTTTTCCTACATATTCTGTATGTTTTTTTCCTATTTCACAACTTCCATTTTCAAATTCCAAGACTCATTTTTATACAATAAAATTTGTAAAGTGTCAATATTATAATGAGATAATGAGATTTCATGGCCAAACCAAAGAAATATTGCAATACTTTTATACAAATGAATAATTATCAACATACAGGAAATAGCCTATAATTGCTTACTTTCAAAACAATACAGTTTTAAAGAATTCAAACAGACTCGGTATTTTTTCATGCAGTTATAGTCGAGAGGATAGTTTACAATAGTGATCTGGTATAAGATCCTCTTGAACTTAATATTTGGAGCAAAAGCATAATTTAGGTGAAATTAATTGGGAGGTGAAATTGCATTAGAATATTTAATGCAGTTGGTGCCAATTTTCATATCCCTGGGTTGACAGTTTTGTTAATATAAAATAGACATGAAAACAAAGTACTTTAAATTAAGACATTTTATCCTCATCAAAAGATATTTATCAGTGGCTGCTAGTATTGGTAATATACATATATGATATCATGGTACATACATGTATGTATGATAAGCATCCTGTAATTCTAGTTATTATTATTTAGCTAGTATTCTACACAGGATCTGGGAAGTCATTGGAATCCTAGGCACTTCATCACTTAAGAGGAGTTGTAACATTAATCACACGGAAGGTCTACAGAAAGGAATAGAGCTCTTGTAGTGCATGAAAAGACTAGAAAACTGAAAACATTGATCTGTAAAGAGTCAGAATATTTGTGTATAATTTCCTTCCTATCCTACCTTTCGCCCATTCTAAATTGTCTGGGCTTCTTTCCCTCACCATTGGACGTCTTCAAGTAGCACCCCTGCACTTCTGCTTCAGGAAACAAGAGGAAATAAAGAGAAAATGCAAACAGATCCCACAGTAGAGAACAATAAAATTTTATTATGTTCCACAAAGTTCACTCCTCCCTTTTCTTTCAACTCAAATCTATACAGTTAACATTCAAATAAATTTTATAGGCCCCCCAAATCTCTTTTAACCCACCTGGATTGTACAAAGGTTAAGTACTTCCTAGTTATGCCATTTCTAAATAAGTCCTTACACATAAATACAAACACATTTATTAAAAGTATGTCAAACTGCATGTTTCGACTGGCACATTTCTGCCCACAGTTGTATCTATGTCTTACTTGTAAAGATGTGTGTGCAAAGGAATTCAATACCCCATTTTAAAATGCAGCACAAGAGCCAATTTCGGTAGAAAATTAACACTTAGTGACAATAAGAAATTTATGAATGTTGCAAAAGAAGAAAGGAAAGTACTACAGGGATAAGATGAAACACATAAAACGTTATTTTATTCTGGAAATGAAATTTTAATTATGAAGTCTGTGAGAAAAGTGACCTGAATGAACCTGAGGATCACTTAGAGTAGTCATGAAAGGCAGAGAAATTTGGGTCTGCAAGATAGATGGCAATAGAAATAAGGTGAATCTTCTTTTATCTTTGTTTCTGTTATCTTAAACATGGTATTCCCTTTCTATATTGGCCTTTCAAGGGAACCTTTTTTTTAATATAAATTTATTTATTTATTTATGGCCGTGTTGGGTCTTTGTTGCTGCGTGCGGGCTTTCTCTAGTTGCAGCGAGCGGGGACTACTCTTTGTCGTGGTGCACGGGCTTCACATTGCAGTGGCTTCTCTTGTTGTGGAGCATGGACTCTAGGCGCATGGGCTTCAGTAGTTGTGGCATGTGGGCTCAGTAGTTGTGGCTCATGTGCTCAGTAGTTGTGGCTCACAGGCTCTAGAATGCAGGCTCAGCAGTTGTGGTGCACGGGCTTAGTTGCTCTGCGGCATGTGGGATCTTCCTGGACCAGGACTCGAACCAATGTCCCCTGCATTGCCAGGCGGATTCTTAACCACTGTGCCACCAGGGAAGCCCCCAAAGGCACTTTGATTTGTATTTTCTATTCAACCTTGTTTGCAGTTGAGTTTTATTAAGTTGTTAGTTACCTATCATTTACCAAGAAGTATCTGGAAACCAACTGAAGGGGAAAGGAATGCAACTCCCTGTTACTTGTAGTCCAACAAGATTGCTAAACAGAGCCCACCCTGCCTTCCTTCTGTAATTAATTTTTGATGGCATACTATATGTCACCAGCACTCTAGGCTTTGGAGATATGAGTAGGGTAACAACTCATAAAGTCCCTCCCCTCACAAAATTTACATTTCTGGGGTGAGAGATGGCCATTAAACAAAAAAAGAAACAAATTGACACCTCGTTCTGACAATTCTAAGATGTACTATCATGTTTCATGTGTTAAAAATCTTTGCATCAACATGCACCTTACTTTCACTGTTGTCTAGGTGGCATTTGTGATATGTCATTTAACTATAGGCTTTCATATTTTCAACATTTCCATAGAATTCTGCAAATTACATCCATGTTGAGTGTATTTGCCATGTAAAACTATTATGACATGACACTGAAGTTAGAGTTATTTTTACACAGGTATAGAGCATACATTATATATTACATACATTATATATTAAACAAATATTTTTAAAAATTGAAGAACACTGATATTCTCCTGAGTTCCTTATTTTCTTATAGCACAATAACCACGTGCTTTATATGACTGAGAAAAGGTAGACACCAACATATAAATGAAGATTGTCTTGCGATTTTGTTCCAGCTGAGATGTGAGCAACAGTCGTTGGATTAATTCAGATCAGGCAATCCAATTGGAGGCATTGTCAGACTCATGATACGAGGCAAGGCTGAAGCCCAGGTTGGATACAGCCAGTAAAGATTTGAGCCACTTTTAGGTTCAGACACTTCACTGCTTATGAAGACAGTAAAAGGAAGGGCAGGCAGAAGTGCCAGCTCCCTGAGGTCCTTGTCTTATGTGCCAAAAAAAATGCAACAACAAAACTGAAGAGGCCAGAAGATAATCCCACCTGATTTGTGGGACATCCTGACTCCCAGAGGACACTGTAGAATTCAGCTGAGCAGTTATAGTCTGCTGCTATACCTTGAAGAGGTGGAGCAGAAACCAGTGAGGCAGTGAGAACTGCCCATTGTGGCACCCAGAGGAACGAGGGAGGCAGTGGGAGTGACTTTGGGGCAACTCATCAGAAATCTCCCATTTCTCTTGCTCCTGATATATCACAGGGACTCTGCCCACACTCGAATAATGCATAGTGAAAGCCTTTGCACACATGCCTATGGACACAAGCAAGATCACCATGGTACCTTGGTGAAGTGGTCTCCCCACGTGCAGTATATATTGCCAAATTCCTTGGAGTAGATAAAAAATTATTCAGAGTAATGAGTCTACATTGACAGATTCAGGCACTTGACTTCAGTCAAAAAAGGAAAAAAAATATATCAAAACTATAATAGATATCATTAGCTAAGAAGAAAATAAAAAAATAAACAACCAATAGTGGAGCATTATTTTGAGAAATGCTAAACGACAAAAACTCTTGAATGTGTATAGGATGATAGTGTAGAAAAAGATGGATATAGACAACTCATTGTTTCTTAATGTGAAGAAGTTTTAAATAACTCAGTTTCTTTTATTGTACTTTTCCTTTTTTGTATGTAGAAGGGTGGTTAGGTGATAAATATCTATGCTTAGTTAAGTCTAAAATAGTTCTTTTAGTATAGTCAAAATAAGAATGCTAAATGAAGAAAAAATTATTTCACTTTTTATTTGGCAGTGATGTGTAAAATAACCATGTATCTTACAATCATTACAACTTATATTCAGCTAAATAGTTTATGTAAGGGAATAATAATTGCTATGGAGAAAAATAAAGTGGGCTAAGATGCATAAGGAAGCAGGGGAGATGAGCCCATTTTACAAAAGTCATCAGAGGAGGCTTCTGTGGTGAGGTGCTATTTGAACAGAGACCTGTGAGAAGCAAAGCAAAGGTCACGTGGATATTTGGGAGAAGAAGATTCTAGGCAAAGTTCACAATACTTGCAAAGACCCTGAGGTAGGGGTTGGCTTCATGTGCTTGAGGGAGAGCCTGAGGCCAGAGTGGCTCCAGGAGAGGGAGAAAGAGGTCAAAGAGTTAGCAAGTGGCTAGGTCTGGAAGGGTCTTGTGGGTCATGGTTAACACTTCAGCTCATTTGCTGAGCGAGAGGGGAAGCCATCAGAGTGTTTTTAGGATAAGAACGACATGCTCTCACTCAGGTCTCAAAAATATCATCCTGGTTACTATTTTTAAAGCAGATGGTAATAGGGGAAGAGGAGACAGCATGGCGGCCTGTTAGTAGGTCTGAACTCAGGTAGTAGCAGTGAAGGTGAATAGAGAGGGTTGGATACTGACTATATTTAGAAATCAGAGCTGGTAGCATTAGCTGATGGATTGGATATGGAATGTAAGAGGAATAAAAGAATAATGAATCACTCCTTATTTTATGATCAGGAATCAGGGGTTCAGTTTTTAAAGTGTTAGGTTTGAAATGTCTTTGATTAATTCTCCATTGTCAAGTTGAAAAATGGATATGAGCATCTGGAGGTCAAGGAAAGGGGTCTAGGAGCAAGTTGTTAATTTGGAAGTCATTGATGGCTTTAATGAAAGTTCCCTGTATCTCCATCTAGTTTGAGTGTTGACCCAGAAACCCACACCCCTCCACAAATACAGAGAGGAGAATCCATATGCTACTCGGGTAAGTACCCACAGATTCTGATCGTTGGTGATTCTGTCCTCTAAAGAGTCTCTGCTCTGAAGAGTTTCCCCTTCTTTCCCTACCACTAAGTTTACCAATTCTGTGGTTCATCCTCTTCAGAGACTAGTTCTAACCCAGCTATTTGAATTTACAAGCAGACCTACTTTGTTTCATAAAGGAGAGTCACACTGGGGCTATAATTTTGAATAAGGTGAAAAAAATGAAAATGCGTTCCTTTTCCATTGGCTACTAAAAAGCCAGAGAAACCACTGAGAGAAACTCATTGCCAATGTCTGAATGGGCAGAACCAAATAACAGGCTCCAGCTCTGTCAGGAATGAGCTGTCTATAAAAAAAATGTGATACTCATCAAATCTTAGGTTTCTCATGAAGCAAAAGAATGAATATGATGACATTACGAGACTGAAATCAACATGTTATTTTCATTATTGCCAGCAATCTCCGTGATGTAAAAGTGACGAGCAGAAATACTTTTTGTTAAAATGATAGAAAATTTTCTTATAGATTATGTATAAAGAGCACCATGGTGAAAACTGTAATTATGTCTTTGGTTTTCATTTGTTTGGAATGAGTGAGTACTTGTGTTTCTAGTTAAAACCATTACTTGATTCAGCAGTTCTTGAAATTCCCTGGAGAAGGGATGGAACTATAAAAAGTCATTTTCATTACACAGTGTCCTGTAGTTATATCATCAGGTAACGTTGATACAAATGTTAGTTTGGGGGATTACAGAACAAAAGCAACATATTCAAATGAATTCCTATAATATTAAAAACAGATATGGACTGATGTAGCAGGAATTTTACTCTTGTTATGCATTTGAAGTTCTGTTCTACCCTCATAAATCAAAAACTCACCCAAATGATATTTTCAGTATGTGCAAATATGGATATAAGCACTGTTACTTTTCAATTGTGCAGAATTTCTGAAAACCCATCATCACTGTTGGTGTAATATTTTATGTTGGAAATTCATAAATGATTGGAAATATTAACTAAAATGTTTCTGGTCATCAATTGGTCCAAGTTTTAAGAAAAAAGTATCGCTAACCACAGCTCTCTTTCCTGCTTCGGTTTATTTCTTAGAATAGGAACTAATATCTCTTAATTTCTAGAGAATTTCAGAAAAAGATGGTTGAATGGGGGACCTGATTTTAAAAGGATTTTTAAATCATAGAAATAAAAAGACTAGGAATATTTAACTTCTTAAGCTTGGTGATGGTATATGATCTATCATATCGTACCCTGTATTTTGGGGGAGGCTGGAATATTTCATAATTAGAAAAATATGTGCCAGTAGTTGAGCCATTCAAACAAAAGTGAGTGTATAAATGAAAGGTTTTTTTTAATTTATAATAATGTCCATAAATTTGTCCACATGTGACATAGCTAGCTCTGCACTCACAATTCATTTTGTAATTCACACCATTTTAGATTATGATTGGAAAATATGAGGAAAACCAACAATTCTGACCATAGAAGAATGTTTGATTTGCCAAAATTAGTTACAACATAGAAAATAGCCTAGTTTGCTATTTTCTCCTGATTAAATTGTATTACCTTACCTAACACCAGTTTGTAATAGCAAAGTCCAATCTGAGAGAAATTCTGGAATTGGGTAATGAGGACCTCTGTAAATCCACAGCACCATAAAATACTGCAATGTTGGCAAAAAAGAGTCAAAATCAAAATTTTCCCATCTCTAGAAATTAACCGAAGGCTTGCAAAATTCTGAGGAATATTAATTGAAGAAAAGGTGCTGAAACTTGTTGAAACCAGCAGGGTCAGTGGCTTGGCCCTTTCCATTCTCCTCTCACAAACCCTGAGCCTTGAAGACCATCAGCTACACCACTGCAGTAGCTGTAAAAGCCAGCAGCCACTGGAGGGGGCAGACCACCACAGAAGTTCCTCAAAAGGTGCCAGCTCCCAGAGCAGGGTCAATTTTGTGCTGGCTTGGGGCTTCATTCTGGAAAATCCCCACTTACAGGGGATTGTCATTATCTGACCCGATTCAGAGCTTGCTCTACAGGAAAACCCCTATTTTCAGGGTGTTTCTTGAAAATCAAATCAGCAACAATTACTTAATATTGCAGCAGCCTGAACAAATCATATATAGTCCCTTATCAATGATTTATATCTAGTTTTATCTTGCTACATCTTGTACCTAAATATATAAAGAACTCTTAGAACTCATTAATAAAGAAGATGGATAACCCAATCTGAAAATGGGTAAAATAATTGTATAGAAATTTCTCCAAAGAAGATACACAAAAGGCAAAAAGCACATGATATGTTAATTAACATCATTAGTCCTTAGGTAAATGCAAATGAAACCACAAAGAGATACCATATCACACCTACTAGAATTGCTATAATCAAAATAGTAGACTGTAACAAGTGCTCGTAAGAAAGCAGAGAAATTAGAACCCTGAGAATGTAAATGTTCCTAAAACAATTTGGCATTTCCTCAAAATATTAAACATGGAATTACCCTATGATTCAGCAATTCCACTTTTAGAAATGAAAACATATGTCCACATAAAGACCATACAAAGATGTTCTTTACATTATTCATTACAGTGAAAAAATGAGATTAAGCTCAAATGTTCAATGCTAATAAATAAACAGATGTGCTATATCCACACAATGGAATATTATTCAACACTAAAAAGGAATGAAATATTGATACATGTTAAAACTTGAATAAACCTTAAATAACCTATACTGAATGCGAGAAGGAAGTTAAAAAAGACTGTGTCATTTATTATTTCACTTATTTTAAAAGTCCAAAAATTGCCTAAAGCTATGACACCAATGAAGGCAAACAAGAAACAAGACAAACATTTAAAAAGAAAATCTGAAAAGAAAGTGTTTATAGGGTGCTTTATAAAGCCCTAAAATACTCCTGTGGAGGTAGAAGGCCAGAGGAGGCCATGTACCCATGCACGGAGGGCTGTACATAAGCCCAGAAAAGACCTTAGGGAGCACCATTCACTCCCCAGGCCCAACCTGTGTCCCTACACAAGGAGGAAATGAAGGTTAAAGCAGACTTCTAAACTGATGTAGTGGAAATGATTGCCCTAGCACACGCACAGCCTCTTGGCAAAGGGTGGGAAACTTGCAGGATCGAGCTAATTAAGGAAGCCTCTCCTATTTTTTTTATTTTTTATTTTTTAGGCTGCATGGCACACAGGATCTTAGTTCCCTAACCAGGGATCAAACCTGGGTCCCCTGCATTGGGAACGTGGAGTTTTAACCACTGGACCACCAGGGAAGTCCCATCACCAATTTTTATCTGACTACTGAGCTAACCAATCCAAGACTTCAGTGGCTGTATACTACAGGGCCTATGGCATAATAGAATTAGTCCAGAAAATTTACTAAGTAAACTCATCACTTCCAACAAAACTAGTAGAAAATCGAGAAAATAGGATTCCAAAGTGCCATATCATATTACCTAAAATATTCAAGTTTAACAAAAAAATTATGAGGCAGGAAAAGAAATGGGAAAAAAACAACCCTCCCCCCCCGAAAGCAGTCAATACATATTTCTCTTGAGGAGGTCCAGATGTTTGATGTATTATACAAAGACCTTAAGTCCCTTATTATAAATATTTAAAAGAACTAAAGGAAATCATATTTTAAAAAATTAAAGGAAAGTACAAGTGATGACTCACCAAATTGAGAATAGCAATAAAAAGATTTAAAAAAATGTTTTAAGACATAACCAAATAGAGAGTTTGGAGATGAGAAGAAAAATAACTTAAATTTAAATATTCACTAGAGGGGGTCAATATCAGATTTGAGCTGCAGAGAAAAGAATTTTCAAAGTAAGAGATAGATCTATAGTTATTCCTCTTCCAATCTGAGATACTAAAAAAAAAGAGAATGTAAAGAACTAAACAGAGCTGCAGAAATATGTGGATCACCATGGAGAATAACAACATATGTATAATATCAGTCCCAGGGAGAGAGAGAAAGGGAGAGAAAAACCATTTGAAGAAATATATTTTATAACAAGTAAATAAATTGAATTAGTAAGTCAAGATCTTCTCACAAAGAAAAGTTCATGCCCCGATGGTTTCACTGAGAATTTTAGTAAGCATTTAAAGAAGAATTAATATCAATAGTCCACAAGTACTTTCAAAAAATAAAGGAGAAAGAAAACTTATAATTCATTCTATGAGGTCAGTGTTATCATGGCACCAAATTAGACAAATCCATCATGAGAAAAGAAAACCAATATCCCTTGTGAATACAGACGAAAGATCAGAAACAAGGTGAAGATACCCTCTCTTCCTCATCTATTTAACATGTGTTTTGTGGTTGTCCCTCCGATGGCGAGATTTACCACCCTCACATGTTGAGACAGATCACACCCCACACATGTTGTATTAATTCCATATGGCTGCTGTAACAAATTACCACAAACACAGTGGCTTGAACTAAAATATATATTTTTTAGATTTCAGGAGTCTAGAAGACTGAAGTCAGTCTCACTGGCAGAAAATCAAGGTGTCAGTAAGGCTGCGCTTCCTCTAGTGGCTACTAGCAGAAGGTCCCTCTCTTGCCTCTTCCAGCTTCCAGTGCCTGCTGGCATTGTTGGCTTGTGGACCTACCATTGCAATCGCTACCTCTGCCTTCACAATGCCTTCTCCTCTGTGTGGGTTTACTATGCCCTTCTGGCTATATCCAGTCTCCCTCTGTCTCTTACTAATAAGGATACTTGTGATGTGATGTACCAGGACAACAGTCAGAGATGGTAAAAGTATTAGAATGAGACAAGGAATTTAAAACTGCTATGACTGATATAGTAAGAGCCCTAGTGGAAAAAAAATAGACAACATACAAGAGCAGGTGGACAATGTAAGCAGAGAGAGAAAAGTTCTAAGAAATAATAAAGAAGAAATTCTAAAGAAAACAAAAACAAAAACAATGCAATAGAAATGAAGAATGCCTGTGATGAACTCATTAGTAGACAGATGCAGCCAAGGAAAGAATGCATAAGCTTAAAGATATGACAACAGAAACTTCCAAAACTGAAAAGTAAAAAGAAAAGACTAAAAAAAAAAAAAAAAAAACCAGAACAGAGTATCCAAGAACTGTGGAACAACTACAAAAGGTGTAACATATCTGTAATGGGAAGAATAGAAGAAGAAAGAGCGAAAGGAACAGAAGAAATATTTGACTCAATAATAACTGACAATTTCCCCCAAATTAACATCAGACAGCAGGACAAATGCCAAAAACACTATCTGCACACATCATACTCAAACTTAAGAATGCAAAAGATAAAATCTTGAAAGAAGTCAGAGGGGAAAAATCAACTTACTTATAAAGAAACAAATATAAAAATTACATCCAATTTTTCCTCAGAAACCATGAAAGCAAGAAGGGATTAGAGTGAAATATTTGGAGTGTCGAAAGAAATAATATCACCAACCTAGAATTCTATATCCTGATATTATCCTTCAAAATTGAAGGAGAAATAGACTTTCTCAGACAAATAAAAATGCAGGGAATGTGTTGCCAATGGACTTGCTTTGGAAGAAATGTTAAAAGCAGTTCATTATAGAGAGGGAACATGATATCAGTCAGAAACTCAGCTCTACATAAATAAAGGAAGAGCATCAGAGAGAGAAAAAGTGAAAGTAAAATTAAAACTTTTACTTTTTTTATTCTTAATTGATCAAACAGATGAGTTTGTTCAAAAATAATAATAGCAACAATGTATTTAATTATGTATGCTTATGCATAAGTGAAATGACACTAATGATACAAGTGACATGAACTAGAAATATTTTTGTTATTAGAGGATATTTGCACTCTTCATGAATTAGTATGGCATTACTTGAAAGTGGACTTGGAATATTGCAAATATAAATTGCAAACTCTAGGGCAACAACAAGAAAAAGTAAAAAAAAAAAAAGAAAAAGAAGAAATAAGAAAAATAAATACAATTGATATGCTAAGAAAGGAGAAAAACAGAAACATAAAAAATGTTTAACTAAAGCCACAAAAGGCAGAAAAAGTGAGAAAGAAAAAATAGAAGCAAAGAATAAGGGAAACAAATAGAAAGCAGTAACAAATATGGTAGATATTAACCAACAATATCAACAATCACTTTGAACATCAATGGTCTAAAAACAACAATTAAAAACAGAGATTGGGCTTCCCTGGTGGCGCAGTGGTTGAGAGTCCACCTGCCAATGCAGGGGACACGGGTTTGTGCCCCGGTTTGGGAAGATCCCACATGCTGCGGAGTGGCTGGGCCCATGAGCCATGGCCACTGAGCTTGTGCATCCGGAGTCTGTGCTCTGCAATGGGAGAGGCCACAACAGTGAGAGGCCCGCATACTGCAAAAAAAAAAAAAAAAAAAAAAAGAGAGATTGTCAGAGTAGATCAAAAAACAAGTCCCAACTATATGTTATCTATTCAAAATGCACATTAGTTATAAGTGCATACATAGATTAAAAATAAAGAGATGGAGAAAAACATAAACAGCGAATAGTAATCAAGAGAGCAAAGTTAAATTGATAGAGCAACTTCAGAGCAATGAAAATGATCAGGGGTAAAGAGCGGCATTACATAATGTTGAAGCGGTCAATACTCCAAGAAGACATAACAATCCTTAATGTGTACTTGTCTAACAACTGGGCATCAAAATAAGTGAGGATAATGCTTATAGAGTTACAAGGAGAAATAGATGAATCCACTATTATAGGTGGGAACTTTTTAACACTCCTTTATTAGAAATAGACCGATCCACCAGGCAGAAAATTGATAAGGATATAGTTAAACTCAATAGCAACATAGATCAACTGGATTTAATTGACATCTATAGACTGTTTCATCCAAAAACAACAGATTACACATTCTTTGCAAGCTGACCTCGTACACTGAACAAAACAGATCACATTTTGTGTCATAAAACAGACCTTAATAAATATAAAAGAATAGAAATAATACAATAGACTATAATGGAATTAAACTAGAAATCAATAACTGAAAGATACCTGGGATAGCCCCAAATACTTGAAGATTAAACAACATACGTATAAATAACACATGGATCAAGAATGATACCTCAAGAGAAATTTTAAAATATTATGAAGTAAATGAAAATGAAACACAAATTATCAAAATTCATGAGATGCAGCAAAAACAGTGATTAGAGAAAAATGTATAGCATTGAATGTATATAGTGTAAAAGAAGAAAGATCTAAAATCAATAATATATGCTTCCACTTTAGGAAACTAGAAGGAACAGTAGAAGGAGGAGGGGAAAGAGAAGGGAGAGGGGAATAGAAAGAAAGGGGAGGGGGAGGAGAGAGAAAAGGAGAAGGGGAAGGGGAAGATAGAAGGAGAAAAGAAATAATAATAACTAGAGCAGAAATTAATAAAATTGAAAACAGGAAATCAATAGAGAAAATCAACAAATCTAAAAGCTGGTTCTTTGAAAAGATCAGAAAAAATTGGTAAGCATCTACCCAGGCTAAAAAAAAAAAGAGAGAGGACACCAATAACTAATATCAAAAATGAAAGGTGGGACATCTCTGCAGACCTCATGGGCATGAAAAAGATAATAAAGTGATACTATAAACAATTCTATACCCACAAGTTTGATAACCTAGATGAAATGGAACAATTCCTTCAAAGACACAAGTTTCAGAAACTCACACAAGAGGAAACAGACAATCTGATATGTCTATATCTATTAAACAAATCAACTTCCCAAACAGAAAGTACCAGGCCCAGCTGGGTTCACTCGTGAATTCTAACAAACATTCAAGGAAGAAATTTCACCGATTCTCTAAAATCTGTTCCAAAGATTCAAGTCGAGGAATACTTCCACTTCCCATACTGTTAATTCATCCAAACATGTCCTTTCTGCTTCTATCCTGTGGTTTTATTTGCAGTTCTTATTTGTGGATGAATGTAAAAAAGAAGGTGATTATGGGAGAACAAAGTTGGAAGAGAGGCATCACAGTAGCTCTTTTACTATAGCTGCATAATTTTCTCATTGGTGCCTATTATGTGTTGCCATCCAGGCTGCAGGTAATAAAAAAAAAAATCTCTGCATTTTCTTCAAACTATCATATTTATATTATCTTAAGCAAAATTGCATACATGATTCTCATCTCAACTCTATAGGTTCTGTACCTCTCAAATTTTGATAATACGTTGGCCATGAAATCTTAGTTTCATTGCTGTTTTTCTTTATGTCTATGTTAAAGTTGATATTTTATTGGGATGTGTAAAGAGGCTACATCAAGACAGATGACCAAAGTATGCTTTAAGTTAGAGTTCCTGGTTATCTTAGAATTTAAGATATGACTCAATCTCTTATAAACCATACATTTCTGTCTCAAAGACCTAGTGTATAAGCTATTCTTAACAATTGTATCCTTATTTCACGTGAAATATAGGAGCTAAATTTATTTATTTGTTTATTTATTTATTTATTATTATTATTATTTTATCAGCTGTATTGGGTCTTCATTGCTGTGTGTGGGCTTTCTCTACACAACTAGAGCAGGGGCTACTCTTTGTTGCAGTGTGTGGGCTTTTCATTGCAGTGGCTTCTCTTGTTGCGGAGCACGGGCTCTAGGAGCATGGGCTTCAGCAGCTGTGACATGCGGGCTCAGTAGTTGTGGCATGCAGGCTCTAGAGCGCAGGCTCAGTAGTTGTGGTGCACGGGCTTAGTTGCTCTGTGGTATGTGGGATCTTCCTGGACCAGGGCTTGAACCCATGTCCCCTGCATTAGCAGGCAGATTCTTAACCACTGTGTCACCAGGGAAGTCCCAGGAGCTAAATTTATAAAGAAATAATATTATCAGAGCTTTTATAAAGTAAAGAAGTATCTATTAATTTATCTTTTGAGAAAATCCAGGTTTCCATACAGTATAGTATTAATGAAATTATTCACTGTAGTTTGTCTCTATATTCTGGAAAATATTCATTCTTTTAATTTTTGTTCTTAACTTATTGAGTCTCTACCTCCATCTTCCTTTCTGGTATAGTTCTCTATTATACTTACTCTGCTTTATGCTTGGGTTAACTTGCTCTTTCTTCATTTCTTTATTATGCTGAGACTTCCCGCCAATTTACAAGGAAGCAATATTGTCTGTTTAATTCTCTTTGAAAGAGAAAAGCAAGATTCCAAACTAAGAAAGATCAAGTCAGAATAAAATATTAGTATAGTATTATATTCTAAAGCAATAAACTTATCTATAATTAAGGAACACAGTCAAAAAGCACCTGGAACTATTTCATCTTCAATAGCATGCAAAGGCTATAATTAGCTATAACATTACAATAATAAAGTTTGTTTTTTCCTTTTATTGTTGCTGAGCTTAAAAATATTAAATAAATTGAGAGAAGACCTATACATCACATGTGAGAAAGGGAGTGAAGGGGAGATTATCCCACAATTTGATCTATCAGCAAAATAAAACATATAGGTACCTGGAATATTATATATAACATCAAAAATTAATCAAAAAATTAAAAGAACCATATAATAGGCTTTTGTTTTTATGTCCCTTTCTCTAGCTATCAGAGTGAAATCAGCTGTAAGTAATTTATGATTTATGAGACAAAGCACTCATTTCATATGTTCAAGGTTGATATACAATATACATTTTGAATGTTTTCAATTATAAACTTTAAAAGGAAAAATATAAATACTAATTCCTTTCTAATTCCCTAATTTAAATGTGAAAAAAAATCTTTTCTTTCTTTTCACATTCCAAATTTCCAATTATTTTAAATACTTGATTATTTTTCCTTAAGAGACAAGGATAATTCTATCAGGGCACAATGATCGTTGCTTTTAATTGCTCAGTTACTCTATCCAATGACCCAACTTTGGCTTCAGGTTGCTATAGCAATTAAAGTGGGAAAACTGGGAAGAAAGCCTAATAACTCTTCATTCAATCCATTATATATGGTTACAGAAAACCAAAAACCTTCCTATGGATTCTGAAACGGATGCATCACCTCTGTAGATAATGAAGTGTTTTGGTGGGAATTTGTGCAAAAAACCGATATACAATTAGACAAATATGTTCGCATATCATGTTTCATTGAAGTTTGTGTGAGCCTTCGTGCTTGTCAATGGGACCTGATCCTAAATGCGTTTATGCCTGATTAATTGTCAATATCGGGCAGGAGTTTGCTCATTAGCTCCTTGCAGGACCTGTTTTAGATTGCAATGAGCTTCATTTAGAAGTGATATGCTAACTGGTAATAAACTGAATTGAATTTTTATCTTGTGGGAACAGATCCTGTTGAAAAAACATATATGAAAACCTTCCAAGAGCACTGAATAAATTCATATTATTCTCTGTTATGAAATTTGTTGCTTTATTATGCATGCTTCCTTAGTTAAATAAAATCTTTGTGTTTCCTCTTTACTTTATATTTTGTTTCAATCTGTTTTAGTACCCCACCATAGATATACTGATGCATTCAACTAATATCACTTCTACATATAATAAAGCAAATTTGTTTTAACTAACTTTTTAGGTAGAATTCAATTTAAACAGACCACATGTATGTTAAAAATGTATATTTAAACCATTAATCAGAACTCCATAGGCAACATTCTCAGTATTTTTCCTTTAAATTCATTAAAATTATTAGAAGACTTAATAGTAGACCTGCTTTATCAATATATGTTGACTGTACAAATGGAATTAGGAAAAAGTCCTTTAAAGCACTGAGGAAGATCACATTAATAGGTATGGCTGTATTAGCTCAAGATAGAGTACTCAGAAATGGGATATGCCCACAATTATTCCTAATTTTTAAATCATAATTTTTTTGTCTTGTTGTGCTTTTATTTTTTGCATTAAGCCAGACACTAACTAAATTCTGTGATAAAAAGGATTATCCTCTCAAGAATCACAAGTTAGAAGTTTTCAAAATTATTGAAGCACCACTAAGAATACTTATTTTATTAAGCTCATACCTACATGCTAAAAATAGACTAATTTCACTAAATAATCTAGTAGTTGCTATTCTCATGATTTTATCTAAAGTGGGAGAATTAAAATAAGAAAATGTGATAAAATACTTTTAATTTGGGGCCTCTTTAAGAGAGAAAACATTTGTGTCAAGGCATAGAATTTTGTTTCAGAGGAGATCTGCAAATATACTAATTGAGTCAACATTAGAAATAATTATATATATTTAAGAATACATTTGAAATTATTCTCTCTAATCAATACTTATCTGTACTCATAAAAATAAAGATGATGACAATCATTAAATACAATAGCAACTTTCCTTATTTTTTGTCTTTGATACATTGGAGTTTCTACTGAATGATATGACAAAAAGTTAAAGAGAATTCCAATTATTCCACATGTAGAATTTTTAAAAAACCCATCTTCAGTAGATTGTGGGAAAGTACCATCCCCACTGGCATTTAGAGGATAATTAAAGATCTTACACACTCAAATCAGTCATGTGCTTAAAGAAAAAATTCCTTTTTTAGTGATATTTTATGGTTCTCACAAAGATATAGTGAAGGAAATAATAGAATTTTCTTATTTGGTTAAAATTTACAAAACAACGCAGATCGTTTCTTGGAAAGGAGAGCATACTTGTCAATGGAAGTATGCATTTGAGGATAGTTTATCCTTAAATGAACGAGAGATTATGTTATTTTTGTCTCTTTTTTTTTTTGCGGTACACGGGCATCTCACTGTTGTGGCCTCTCCCGTTGAGGAGCACAGGCTCCGGACGCACAGGATCAGCGGCCATGGCTCACGGGCCCAGCCGCTCTGCGGCATGTGGGATCCTCCCGGACCGGGGCACGAACCCGTGTCCCCTGGATCGGCAGGTGGACTCTCAACCACTGCGCCACCAGGGAAGCCCCTGAGTACTCTTAAGAGACATGATCCCCCATACTGAAATCCCTATGACATTTTTATTGCGCCCATCTTATTTTACGTACCTTGCTGTAAAGCTATGCGCCTTGAGTACAGTCACAGAATCCTGTAATATTGGAATACATCTTCACTATTAACAGAGAGAAAGCAAACACAGTAATAGCAAACTCCATAATGAGATATGAAAACAATATTTTGTCTAGTGGGAGGAGGGATGGGGGAAACACCTAGGAGTGAAATTGGTGGGTTATTTGATAGGTTTATGTCAACTTTTAAAATTACATACCAAACTTTTTCAAAATGGCTAAACCACTGCACATTTTTCACCAGTAACAAATGAGGGTTCTAGTTTCTTCACATTCTTGTTTGCATTTGGTGTTGTTTCTTTTTTTAAAAAAAGGAACGTTTCTGGTAGGAGTGAATTTGTATTGTTTCTTTAATTTGCATTTCCCTAATGTGTAATATGTGTGCAACTTTTCATGTGATTACTAGCCATCCATATATCTTCATTGGGAGAATACTTATCCAAATATTTTGCCCATTTTAAAACATTTATTATTATTATTGTTATTACTATTATTATTAAGTTGTAAATGTTCTCTATATATTCTGGAAACAAGTCCTTAGAAATATGTGATTAGCAAATATTTTCTTCCAGTTGTATCTTTTATTTTTTTTGATGGCGTCTTTCAAAGCTTATTTTTTTTTTTAATTTTGATGAACTCCAATTTATCTCTTTGTTGTTGTTATGGATTGTGCTTTTGGTGTCCAAGTGTCTTTCCCTAAGCCAAGGTCACAGAGAGTGCCCCCTAAGATTTCTTCTAAAGTATTATGGGATTGGCTCTTATATTAGCTCTGATTCATTTTTGGGTTAGTTGTTGTGTATTGTATGATGGGACGTGAAAGTCTACATTAATCTTTTGACATGTGGACATCCAGCTGTACTACTTATATAAGACTATCCTTTCCTCATGAATTGTCTTGATGCATTTGTTGAAAATCAATTTGCCATAGTTGTGTTTGTTCCAGGACTGTCAGTTCTGTAGCATTGATCCATATGTCTATCCTCACACCAATAGCACTGTTTTGCTTACTGTAGCTTTACAGTAATTTTGAAATTGGGAAGCATAAGTCCTCCAACTTTATTCTTCTCTTTCAGAATTATCTTGGTTTCTAGATCTTTGCAATTCTATATAAATTTTAGGATCAGCTTCTCAGTTTTTATAGAAAACTATCATTCTGAGATTTTGATACAGTGTGTGTTTAACTGTATAAATCAATTTATAAAAAATTGACATCATGAAAATGTTGATTTTTTTTCATTCAAAAATATGGAAATTCTCTCCATTTGGGTAAATCCTCTTTAATGTCTCATAGCAATATTTTGTAGTTTTCAGTGTATATGTCTTGCTCTTCTCTTGTTAAATTTCTTCCTAAGCATTTTATTATTCTTGATGATTTTGTGAACAAATAGTATTCTTAATTTTAGTTTTGGATCATTTTATACTAATTTGTTGCCTGTGCTTTTGTTATCATATCTAAAAAATCATTGGCAAATCCAATGTCATACATTTTTGCCTCTAGGTTTTCTTGTCTCTAGGATATTTTTAGGTCTTATGTTTAAGTGTTTGATCTATTTTGAGTTAATTTTTGCATATGGTGTAAGGTATAGGTCCAATTTCATTCATTTCCATGTGGTTATCCAAGTTTGCTAGAGCCATTTATTGAAAAGAATGTCTTATCTCTATTGAATGATCTTGGCACCCTTGTCAAAATCAGTATTTCTGGGCTCTTTATTTTATTCCATAGGTTTATATGTCTGTCCTTATATGCCAGTACCACATTGTTAGTAACTGTACCCTTGAGGTACAAATTTGGAAGTGTGATTCCTAAAACTTTGTTCTTTTTCAAGATTGTCTTGGCTATTTGATGTCCCTTGAAATTGCATAGGAATTTTAAGATGGGTTTTTCTATTTCTGCAAAACAATGCCACTGAAATTTTGTCAGAAATTTCATTAAATCTGTAGATTGCTTTGGGTAGTGCTGTCATCTTAACAATATTAAGTCTTCCAATCCATGAACATGAGATGTCTTTTTTTTACTGGTGTCTAATCTTTTAGAATGTTTTGTAGTTTTCAGTGTACAAGTCCTTTGATTCCATGTTTAAATTTATTTCTAAGTATTTTACTCTTTTTGATGCCATTGTAAATGGAATTTTCTTAATTTCCTTTTCTGATTGTTCATTGTTAGTGTATAGAATCACCACTGATTTTTGTGTGTGTGTGTTGATTTTGTATCCAGCAACTTTGCTGATTTCATTTTATTCATTAAGTTCCAACAGTTTGTTTGTGAAATCTTCACGGTTTTCTACGTATAAGATCATGCCATCTGTGAACAGAGATAATTTTTATTTTTAATTTCCAATTTGGGTACCTTATATTTCTTTCTCTTGCCTACTTCTCTGACTAGAACTTTCAATACTAAGTTGAAAAGAAGTGACAAAGTCAGGCACTCTTGTCTTATTTCTGATCTCAGAGGAAAAAGTTTTGTCTTTCACCATTAAATATGATGTTAGCTGTGGGGATTTTATATATAGATTTTATTGTGTTGAGAATTTTTTTTTATTCTATTCCTAGTTTAGAGAGTACTTTTCTCAAGAAAGGATATTGAATTTCATCAAATGTTTTTTTTTGCATTAACAGAGGTTATCAAGTATTTTTATTCATTCTTTTAATTATTTTTCTAGTTCCTTAAAGTGTAATTATGTTATTGATTTGAGATATTTTTTCTTTTTTAATGCACATATTTACTGTCATGAATATTCCTCTTAACACTGCTTTTGCTGCATTCCATACGGTTTGGTATGTTGTGTGTTTGCTTGTCTCAAAGTATTTTCTAATTTCCCTTCTTGTTTTTCTTTGATCAATTAGTTCTTTAATGGTGTTATGTCTAATTTCCACAAATTTGTGAATTTTGCTGCTTTTTAAATTGATTTCTAGCTTCATTCCACTGTGATCAGAAGTGATACGTTGTACGACTTCAATCTTTTAAAATTTAGAAAGCCTTTTCTGTTGCCTAACTTATGTTCTATACTGGAGGATGTCTCATATGCACTTGAGAAAAATGTGTAAACTGTTATTTTGGGGTAGAATGATTGTATGCATCTGTTAGGTCCAATTGGTTTAAGATGTTTTCCAGTCCTCTAATTTCTTATTGATCTTTTGTATCATTGTTCTATTTTTTATTAAAATTGGAAGTAGTGATGCTCTACTATTATAGAATTGCCTATTTCTCTCTTCAAACCTGTCAATGTTCCAGCGTATATATTTTGGCTATGCTATTTGGTGTATATATGTTTATAATTGTTATATCTTCTTGGTGAATTGACATTCTTGTCATTATATAATGTCCTTCTTTGTTGTAATGCTTTTTGATTTAAAGATGATTTTGTCTGATATTAGTGTAGCTATTCTTGTATTAGCATTGAATTTCTTTTAACATTCTTTCACTTTCAAATTATTTGTTTCTTAGATATCAAGTGAGTTTCTTGAATACAGCATATACTTAGATCATGTTTTCCCTCCATTCTGTTAATCTGTGATTTTTGATCAGACAGTTCAGTCCATTTACATTTAAAGAAAGTACTTATATGGAAGGGCTTCTGCCATTTGCTATGTTTTCTGTATGTTTTAAACTTTTGGGTTCTTTGTTTCTTCCATTATTGCCTTCTTTTACATTTAGTGGATTTTTAGTGATATGTTTGCTTCTCTTTTTATTTTCTTTTGTGTATATTCTACAGATTTTTTATTTGTGGTTACCATGGGGGTTACATATAATATTCTAAAATTGTAATGATTTAATTGTAATTAATACCAACTTAACCTCAACTGCATGCATGACTCCTATAAAGTTCCAACCTTCCCTTATATTACTGATGTCAGAGATTACATATATATATGTATATAGTGTGCCTAATAACATAGTTTTATAATTGTTTTTCTTATTTGTGTCTTTTAAACCCTGTAGAAAATGAAAAGTGGGTTATAAACCAAAGTTATAATAGTAGTGGCTTTTTTATTTGCCCATGTGTTTACCTTTACCAGAGAACTTTACATCTTCATACTTTTTCAAGTGACTGTCTGGTGTCTTTTCCCTGCAATCTAAAGGTTTCCTTTTACAATTTCTTATAGGGCAGGTCTAGTGGTAATTAACTTTATCATCTTTTTTTTTAAATCTGGGAATGTCTTAATTTCTCATTCAGTTTTGAAGGAGAGTTTTGCCAGATATAGAATTCTCAGTTGACAGTTCTTTTTTTCTTTTAGCCCTTTATATATATATATATATATAAATATCATCCCACTGCCAGAAACTCCAGGTTTCTTATGAGAAATTGGCTAAAAATCATATTGAGAGTTACTTATACATGTCTTAACAATTTTCTATTGCTGTTTTTAAGATTCTGTATTACCTTTGGCTTTCAACAGTTTGATTATAATGTGTCTTAGTTAGGGTCTTTTTCAGTTTATTCTACTTGGAATTTGATTTGTAAATTAATGGATTTCTTCCTATTTGAGAAGACTTTGGTAAGAATTTTGGTCATATTTTAAGAAATAATGTTTCTTTCTCTTTCTTTCTCTCTTCTTCTGGTACTCCTCTTTTGTGTATATTAGTCAGCTGGATGGTGTTCCACAAGTCCTCTATGCTCTGTTCACTTATTTATTTCTTTTTTGCACCTCAGACTCAGTCATTTCCATTGTCCTATCTTCAAGTTCACCCGTTCTTCTGCAAATCTGCTATCGATCCCCTCTAGTGAAGTTTTAATTTTAGTCATTGAAATTTTCAGCTCCAGAATTTCTCTTTGGTTCTCATTTTATAATTTTTATCTGTTTGTTGATATCCTCCTTTTGTTCATATATTATGTTCTGAATTTTTCTTAGTTCCTTAAGCCTATTTAAAACAGTTGTTTCAAAGTCTTTGTTTAGTAAGTCCACTATCTGGGCTACCTCGGTGATGGTTTCTGCCAATTAATTATTTTGTTCCTTTGAATAAACCAAAACCTATTTCTCTGTATCCCTTGTGATTTGTTGTTGTTGTTGAAAATTGGTATTTGATTTTTATAATGTTGTAACTCAGACTCTATCCATTCCCTAGGGTTTTCTGTATTTTGCTTTTCAGTATAGCTGTTTTGATCATTTAAGGCTGCTGTATTCCATTTATTTTGAGACTTTTCCAAATTACTTTTTCAAAGACTATTCCTTGGTGTATTTACTCACTGTTTTGTTGTTGTTGTTGTTGTTGTTGGTTTAAGCTTGTGCTCAGCAAATGTTTTGACAAAGATTTTCTTGAAAGCCAGGAGCTGAAAGAGAAAAGCAAACAAAGATCTCCAAAAATAATAATAATAATAATAATAATAGGACAACCTCTCTCAGTCTTTAAAGACTAGCTCTGTGTGGATGTATTCTTTCAGCAATTAGCTAGGTTTGCTGTGAGTCTAAAGATCAGCTGAGGTGAAAGCTTAAAGTCTTCTCAGAACTTCTGAGCGTGCATCTTGCCTGGGCATGAACATGACTTTCCAAATTCTCCAGTGTATGCAGTTGCTTTTGAATGTCCTAATTTCCCAAAGAGTCCCACCCTAGTTTTAACTATGGGCTTTAGCTGGTCTGTTGTATATCTCTGCCCAGAATCTCTTGTCATTGGTGTCTGTGGATCTGTTGTCCCTTGTAGCTTTTACTGGTGGCACCTCCTATCTATGTTCCAAATTATGTGAGACAGAGATGAGCAAGTCACTATTCTTGTATCCCCCAGTCAGGTTAGAATAAACATACACAGCAATTTGCAAATAACCTCTGCTCTGCTCCCTCCAGTTGAAGAAGGGTGATTGGTAACTAGGCTTCCCTTGCTCATGATCAATATGCTGTGTGCTGGGGAGGGGATGAGGGAATGCAGGGTAAAAACACTATGACACTGCTTAACATTTTGAAGATGGCTTTTTCTTGATTGAGCATTTGCTTGATTGTTGTAAACTTTTGATTGTGTTCCAGAGCACCTATGAAGTTGATTCACATAATTTCTCTTTATTTGTTGTTGCTGTTTCTGTTTGGAAAAGAAGGCGTGGGGCTTCCTAGTAAGCCATTTTGTAGACATCACTCTCCCAAGAATTCTCATTTAGCTATGTCTAGAAACCTTTTATTCATTCTCTTGTTATCTTCTAAGACCTCTAGGAAAGGGCCAAAATCTTTATAATCAAGTTCAACATTTCATGACCAACTTCTTTTTCTTTTCATTGTTCTAGATGTTTTCAGTGATTACCTAATATTGTATATAGGTTGCCATTTAAAAAATTTTAACAACTATGAATATAAAACACAAAACTTTAATAAGTTCATTAGTTTGTCTTCCTATCAACACATATATAATGGACATTTCTTGGAATTAAAGATATAAGTATTCTTCCTCTGTACATTACTTGAGTTCAGGTACTAAAATGGTGAGATTTTTATGTGGCTCTTTCAAAATTCTGATTTTTCCCCCATAATATGCTATTCTTTCATTGTGATTTCCATACCAACTTCTGTTTCTCTAATAATTTTAAATATCAGTATTTTATTCTCGCTTCTAGAGTATTAATTTTAGAGTATTAACTTAGGTATTTGAGAATGGCAATTTTCTTATTTATTGTGTCTGCTGGTTCTCTTGATGCTGGTACATTTTCTTACCTGGTTTGTATCTTTGAATCATGAGCTCACCTTACCTTCATTTTTTTCCCTAAGTGAACTGGATGCCCTGTGTTGTAGAATCATCTTATAGACAGTTTTGTCTTTGTTTCTGCTGGGGTATCCAACCTTGAGATATACACATACAAAGCACCCCAAGTTAAAATGAATTCCAGCCTCCCAAGCTGAGTGTGGCATAGATTTAGTGTTTTTATTTCTCATAGAAAATATTTCCACACGGAGCTTTGAAAAGTGAAAGCATATTTTCTTGTACTGTGGGATGGCGGAGTGGATATTTTATTTGCCTTTTTAATGAAGTGAGCAGAACTTCTAGATTCCTAATTTTATGCAGGAGGTCTCAGTTGCAAATCCCTACAATATTTTTCAACCTAAAAGAAGCTCTAATATTTTTTCTCGTTTTCTCTTCATTTCTCAAGTTTCAATTTCTATTCCAAACGGTTGAAGGGTATTTCCCATGGGAAGTTCTTTTCATTTCATTGATTAATTACATCTCATAAAAAGCACAAAATTTGTATATGCTCCAGACATAGTTGAATAATGTCAAAATAGAACAGTCAGTAAATACTCACTTTGTGAGATTTTAGATTTTATCCAATGCTGATGAATGAATACAATTCATTTTTAAAATGCTTCAGAAGACACATATGCATTATTCAAAGTATTGTATTTTTCTATACCTAGATATATCTTAGCTTAATACACAAATAAGGGTAATATTTAATATCACTATTTTATAATTTACTTTACTGGCCAATGCATACCTATACACAGGGATGCTCAGAAATAGTTAAGAGCATAAGCTTCTTCAATGAGATTCCTAAACTCTTTTATCCCTTATTCTCATTGAAAGTCATAATAGGGCTCCGAAAGTTAGGACCTCTTTTTCGTGTATTCTATTTACTGAAACAACTTGGAAATTTCACTGTAGTATTTTTCTATTTGTTGTCTTGCGGTATTATATAACATTTAATATTTATTTTAACTGTGTATGTGTGTGTGTCTGTCCTTATCTCTCTTTCTGTATAGATGGGTACCATAAGTGATAAATATTGAACATCAAATTTAGACCTAAATGCCCTACATTGAATATTTCTCCTTACATGAGAGAGTAGGGGATGAGTATTTTGGGGTCATTAGAATTGTCATAAGCTGTAGATTAAAGGATGATGGAGAAGTTCAGATGCAGAAGTCCCAGGAGATGTCATCTGCATAGGAAGGATTTCATCTCATGAAACTGCCAAGTCCTATCAGTCTTCTATTTTGATCCTCTACTTGATGACTAAACCTTTGGATAGCTCAGTGGTAGAAAAGGATATAATTCCATCTGTAAGATTTTCCCTCACCAAATTTAATTGAAATCTCTTTTTTGTTGATAGGTATGGTTGCTAAGCCTCTAATTGAATGTTTGGAAAACAATTCTACAATTGCCGCATTTGTTATCGGTAAGAAGAACACAAGGTCAACTCGCTGAATTAACCAACTCATAAAAGGTATTTAATAAACGTGTGTCTGTCTGTCTGTCTCTCTGTGTGTGGTTGTGTGTGTATGTGTGTAACAAGATTCTTCTTTATTATTCACTTGCCCAGTGTAAATAGCTCTAGGATAGTGGAATTGTGTGTAAGTTGATATTACCAATGCCAAATGGTTTTTAGCTACAATTTGTGTAGGACTTTTACTAAGGGAGACATTCTTTCCCTATCCTTCCAGTAAGAAGAAATGGGCCTGGGGGTAAAGAAAGGACAGAAAGAATGCTTCATTTTAATTCTGGGGCACTGGGGGCCGGGGTGGGGGATTTCACACAAACTTGACTTGTCCCAATTGCATTTTTTTCTGACTTAGTTTTTTGTCACACTTGTATATAACATAGTCACACTTCACCAACTTCGATCATGCTCAGACACACACACATGCACACACACCCACACGCACACACACAATTAAAAGCATAGGTGGTGCCTCTTCAGTGTAAATAAGTACTGTATTGCCCCAATTGTCACAATTCTTAAAATAATAACTTGGGACCCTAACTCTTTATTCTCCACTTTTCCTTCCTATTTTCCCTCAAGGGGTTTGACAGACTCTAATTTTTTTTAACATGGAAACGCAGTAATAATTTGAGTCTCCATTATTACAAACGTCTTTTAAAATGTGCTAAGGTAGTGAGACTCTTGGCTGTGCTTTGTGAACATGTTTTGGTGTGACTGATTTTTGGTTTTCTCCTATAGTTTACGGCATCTCTGACTGAGTTTCAGGCAGATTTTTCCATTATGTACCAACACCCATTACTGGTTTTACTCTACTTTTAGAAGAAATATGATTTCCCACTAAGGGGCTTTTTTCTTCATAGTCTGTACTTTAGGAGATTGAGGCCAAGTATGTGCTGTCCAGTATGTGGATCTAGATGTGCGGATAGCAAAACAGTTTCCCTTCCAAAGAATTCTTTCTATAAACCGTAGCTTTGTAGATTTGGCCCTAGCAGGGAACAATAGCCGAGGTAAGATAATTCGGCCTTTACAGCCAGTGTGGGAAGCTGAACCAGTCTCACTCTTCAGGTAAGCAGTACATGAAACCCACCTGGGGATCTTGGGAAAGTCTGTTCCACACTCCCTCTATGCTCCGTTTTGTTTTGCTTCTACCGCTGCCAAACCCCCGTGAACTCCAGAGGACATACAATCTTTCCAGGTTCCCCACTTGTAATGAAACAGACAAGTGTAAGAGCCCCATTAAAAGAGCTCAAGTACAATGGCTCTTCAACCATTACGTTTAAACCAGTTGAAAACCCAGTTAAACAGTCTCATCAGAGCTGGTCGCTGAACCACAAATCAGGCAGAAATTTTTTTCCCTCATAAATGCCATTCCATAGATATGCTCTTGGATGCTGTCAAATGTAAATTATCAAAGGAAAACAAGGCAATAGCATGTGCTTGGCAATGATCGTCCCTTGGGCTCATTTTATACCCACTTATCAATACGAGAGCCTTTTATAGCAATGTTTCCCTGGCTAGTCTCCATCCATCCTTTCCCCTAGCTGCCCAGGACTGGGGCACTGGTCCATGGACAATGCCACACAATTACTGGAGTATAATTCCAATCGAATCGCTTTTTATAATTTTAAGGAAAGTTAGATATCAGAAATACAACCTGTGAGGCCAGGTTTATGTTCATATAGACTTTTAAAAGTGTGAGGTTTCAAGGATGGTTTTATAGGAATCATTAACTTTTTAAAAGACGCCAGTTTCCTTCTGTCATTAATGACATGCATAACAGTTTAATGTAATGCTATTTTTAATTATCACAGCCCTTTCTTTTAAATATCAAATTTCCCTCTCTCAACTGTCCTGCGTTCTCTTTAGATTCTCGTCTGTCACTGTAAATGCCATCACTTTATTCCTCCTTTAGATGCAGTGACAGGCCCACTCTTATCCCAAGCTTTATCTCTTTTTCTATCCTTTATTGTACTACAAAGATCCCTTTTTCATAGTTTACAGCTGTATCCGCTTTCCACACGTGGCAAATGATTGCCTCGGTAAAGGTATTTTCTGTTTCAATCTTACATTTTCCCAAGGGAGAACAAAAGGGACAAGCTTTCTGAAGTTGGTTTCACTGAGAAAATTGTTTAGAATTGCCTCATTCCTCAGCAGATTAACGAATGCATACAATCCCAGCTTAAGTGCTATTGTACTGCACAATTTGTCCATTATACTTTGTCCTTTCCATTTAGAAAACCCCTCACCAATTAAAGTAATACAGCCTTCCAATACCTGCTCCCAATTAAATCTGAGCTGTATTACCTGCCCCGATGCAGCTGGTCACAGATTCCTACCACTTACCCGCATTCATTAGGGCTGTTCATTATCAAGGGGATGGTGGCAGGAATTCAAGCCATGGCCTTTCTTTTAGGGCTCACCAAAATTATCAGCTTTCCACCCAAGGCCCCAATAAGGACAGGATTAAGGGGAAGGAGAGGGAATTCATACAGTAGCAAACTTTCATTGTTTCTGCTTCGCTCCTGTCCCTAACACATCAAAAAGATACAGTCCAGGTACAAAAGAACACTCAATTAAAGGATCACTTTTCCCTCACTCTCCAGCCTGAAGCACACCCCACCTCTCAGCTTTGTTCCTCTGTCTTTCCTGCCCTTCCCCTTCAAGCTCTGTCTCCAAGACCACGGTGAGAACCGTCAAGAAATGCTCTGAAAGTGAGCAAGAAGCCCACTTACTGCGAGCTCTGTCACTGAAGAGCAGGGTTTCCTAGCTTCAGGCTGGACTCCGGTTTTGAGAAGTGTCATTTTTCTATCCAAGGCTTAGAGGGAGCCTGAAAGGGAGGAAGGTATGGATGGTGGGAAGGTGCTGGGAGCCGTGACTTAATTACTCACGTGGCATGACGGTATGAGTGGGGTCTCCCAGATAAATTTAATCTGCTCATAACAATAAACAGACATCTACAAGTAACACGCTGTACTTTCATTTTAAAGAAGGAAATATGGCTGTTAACTCCCTGGAAACTCCTGCAGTTCTCTGTCGTAATTATTAGTCCGAAAAAAAAAAATCAAGTTGAGGGGCATGCCACAGATGGGAAAAGATCACTGATTAAAAGGGAACAGTGAATTAAAAAACACTAGGGCGAAAGCACAAGCTAGCTGCCGGGGGTAGAAAATTCAGGTCCTGAGACTGTTGACAAAATAAATGTCATAAAGTCTCGATTAAGAAGGGCTCCGTTAGCTCTGAAGAGACCAGACCCGATGGGTGAAACAGGAACTGGTGGTCCTCCGGGGGGTGAAGGGAATCCAAAGCCAATTCCACTCGTCTCATCTGGAAGGAAGAGACTGAGGTCCTGCATTAAAATGTCCCTTTAAAAACATTTCATTAAGAGATGGAATTAATATACATCCTCTCCTGAATGCTGGAATAATCACCCATCCGTTAGTAACATTTTTTTTTTATAAAGGTGTCACATTTTATTTATTTATTTATTTATTTTCTTTGACTGTGTTGGGTCTTCATTTCTGTGTGAGGGCTTTCTCTAGTTGTGGCGAGTGGGGTCCACTCTTCATCGCGGTGCGCAGGCCTCTCACTGTTGTGGCCGCCCCTGCCGCAGAGCACAGGCTCCAGACGCACAGGCTCAGTAGTTGTGGCTCACGGGTCCAGCCGCTCCGTGGCATGCGGGATCCCCCCAGACCAGGGCCCGAACCCGCGTCCCCTGCATTAGCAGGCAGACTCTCAACCACTGTGCCACCAGGGAAGCCCCCGTTAGTAACATTTTTAAAGGGACTTCCATGACCCCCCATACCTCTAGTGAGCAGGCGTTGTGGGGAAATCCTGATCCTAGGGAAACTCTGGACATTCACAAAGGAGCACATAGATGTTGGGTGGATAATCAGTGAAAATCCATCTTAAGCAATCCTGGGATCAACTTTACTATAAGTCTGTATTATATACATACAAATCTTATCAATGAACAGCACTGTATGCCTATCCATGGCTTTTTTTTTTTTCTTGAGGGGGGAGGTTGTATATTAGTGTTTTCCTCTCAATTAACTTCCAGGCAATTTTCCCAGCTAAACGCATAACATCTTTGGCAAGATGCCAAACAAAACCTTAAGACCCAACACTAAATTCTGCACTTATACAGGGAGCTTAGATTTTCATGCGGTGAACTGGAAGCATGCCAGCAACTCCCACTATAAACCCAGCAGTGGGAAAGCTATATATTTTTTTATCAAGAAACTCTACTTCAGACTTCCAAGACCACTTGAAAATTGCACTATTTTAATGTGCCTTTTAGACAAAATAAAAGAAAGATTTAACCTGCTATTAAATTAACCCAATTAGCTATTTATTCCATGTAACCTTACACTCTGGAAGATGTTAAATCAAATGTACTGGCAGGGAGTGAATTTTTTTTGTTAATTATGGAAATTACAAGATGCATTCTAGACAATAAGTTCTTATGCCTTTTTCCTTGTCCTTTTCACCCTCGTGATTATTAGAATGCTTCTTAATATTTTTCCTTTTTTATATATGAACTGGAGTACCCAGGACACAATGGGGCTGAGGGACCAAGGAGGAGTGGCTGGGGAAATTAACAAGAAAAGGAAAGCTAGTCAAATAGAAATGTATACAACAGTCATTCCTTGCAAGGCTCGCCATCAATCCCTCAAACTTCGCTTTTTTGGTGCGCTTTTATTTGTACGTTCCATTCAACACATGTGTTCTTCCAATAATGTAGTGCTTTTCTAAGGACTCACTGCAGCTGGGCTGCTTTGGGTCTCAGTCAGTCTTTCTTGATGTTAAATTTAGAACCAAACTCTAGGAGTTTGAGTTCATGTCCAGTGGGATCCACAAGTTGAGGTAAAAAACACTTTTGAGAACTTGTATAGTGTCTGATAAACCTCTTTTAGCACTAGAAAGCCTTTGGAAAACAACATTTTGAGGATTTAAGAGGCAATGAACCAGAAACATATGGATTAAGTTTCCCCTGAAATACTCAAGGGTTTAAAAATTAAGAGAGAAATGCTTGGCCAAACAAATCTTGCCAAACCAAAAACATTTGCAAGACAGTCCAAGATAGTTTGCCAAACCCAAAGTGCTGATGAACTCTCTTTCCTTAATATTAACCTTTACTATTATTAAAAAAATTTTTTTTGCTTGACAAATCTGGAGTTTTAAACACGTCTGGAGGGGGTTCAGAGAACAGCAGTTCACATCAAAGTGATTTTGCAATTTCAAAAACAAATCATAAATCACAACCAAACAACACTGTGAATTTGTCTACATAAATTCGAGAGCCAGGCTAGTTTGGCAATGTACAGGCACACAGTTGCACCCGTGGCAGGGGGCCCAATGTCTGTTAAGCAGGTCAAGGGCTCTCAGAGGTGGGAGGACCCTGGCTGGAGAGACTTTGGAAGCACTTATGCAATGGACTATGGCACCAACTGCAACCAAATAGGCACAAGACAGATGGTTGGTACCAGTGGAGGGTTTAATATAAAAATATGCAGAAAGATGACCTCCTAGGTCACCTCATTCAGTTTTGTCATTTGAGGGCTTTGAAATCTGCCTAAGAAGCTATTAGGAAACTATTGATCCCCAAAGAATTCTTAACGTTTACTTTTAGTTGTCAACAGCTTCAAGAATCGACTCAGTGGCTAGTTCTGCATCTTTGACCCTCTGTAAGTTTTAGCAGCACCATGAGATTCTCAGTGCACAAAACAACTACGACAAAATAGCCTAAGGAGGAAATAAACGATCTCAACCATCTTTTCCTCTGTCTTTTCTGAGATTTATTATCTGTTCTCTCAAATCATGTTGGAAGAAGGCAGATTCAGTGCTGCTTATGGGCAGCTCTGATGTTGGAAGAAGCAGCAGGAGCCTGGACTTGAAACTAAGGACAGCAGAGGCAAAGAATAAATAAAAGAAAAAGAAAGGCAGAGGGACAATGAAAGGATGAAAGACAGAACAGAAAAAAAAAGCAAAGGAAAGTAAAGAAGAAAGGAAGGAAGGAAGAGAGACACCCAGCACACATATAGTATTAAGGAAAAGGAGACTATAGTCAATTTGATAAACACTTGCTATACATTTTGTCACATTGAATTTATTTGCCTCTCATTTATTTTGGCATTTAACTACCATTCTTCAAGCAAGTCAATTATTTTCCCATATAATATGATGGTGATGGAGCTGGTAGTAATAGTAGTGAAAAGATAGATCAGCATTTAGAAACTTTAAAACTGTCTCTAAGATAGAAGGGACAGTTGGATGTGGAAAAACTTCCTTTAAATATTTCGGAAGAGCCATGAGGGTCATTTGACATTTTAAGACCCATTTAAAGATATAGTAGGAGTTAACTAGTTGACTATGGAGAACTGATATTAAAGAAGAAAATATATTCATGCTGCTAAAACACCTCAAAATCCCTGCAAAACTCTGGATTATTTATGCAATAACTGGGGTCTATATGGTTTATTCTACATAAGAGGCTTTTGTGCCCACAGAATATAGTGACTACAACAAAAGATCTTATACTATTGATAGAAGGGTAAATTAATTTTTGTTTGAAACTCTTTGAAAAATGGAAGAGAAGTAATTTTGTTAGTGTATGAATTTCTTAAATGTGTATTAATGAGTCAACTGGCAATTGAGAAATCATTTAACATATAATTTTTTTCCACCTCCTAACTAGAAAAAAAATTTTTTTTTCATCCATAAGGGCAGTCTAAGAAGATTGGGCATGATTCATACTGCATCTTATTACCCCCCTTAATTTGTATCTATTTATATAAAAATTAGCATAATTTGACTTAAAACTTCTATTACTTTGTAAAAGAGTTATTTCACATATTTCTCACCACAAGCAGCAGCAGGCTTTTAGAAAGAATTTTCTGCTGGGAAGTAGTTTAAGCTTGTGTTTATACATAACTTCACTTTAATCTGTACAATCCAAAATTGCAGGGAGACAGACTAGGAAAAAAACTATTTGCTCAAGATTCTTTGTAAGGATTTTAAGAAATATCATTGTTTTTTTTTTTTTAAGGTAATCTGATTTTAAGCACACTTGCTTTGATGTAAAATGCATTTTTTAAGGGACCAGATCAAGACTTCTTTTGGACGTAGAGGAAGACCTGCTTGCCCACTACAGATGGGGCCATCCTTAGAAGCTGAATGTGCTAATTTCCACCCAGCCCAGCAGGTACAGTGAAGTCCCGTGAGGTGGAGAGGTGTAGCATGCACGTCTTTGTCTATGAATTGCTAGAGAGCAGGGATTACCTTTCTTAGGCATGAAAGCCGTTGTGCAACATCTAAATAAATAAATAAATAAATAAATAAATAAATAAACAAACCCTGGAAGCCTTTTGAGTCTGGAATTAAGAGTCAGCATCCCAGGTGGGGAGGCAATGTCAGAAAGCCCAAATCAGAATGTTTGATAAAGGTAAATGAAGGGTGACATGTCGTTCCAAAATCCAGCCACAATCAGAAACTAGAGAGGAGGCATTACCTCAACTTGAATCAGAATCCAAAGTCAGGGTCAACAGGCACATGAAGGGGCAAGCCAAGAAGTCCACCCGGGGCAGGGCATGGGGACAGTAGACGGCAAGCCATGAGCCCAGGGCTCCTCAGGCTTTTTAGAGAGAAGGAGTGAAAGAGAAGGCAAAAGCAGAGATAAAAAGGCAGCCCGGAAACCAGGGCTGGAGGTGGGGTCAGCAGGTTACAGTGCCCTCATCCGTCAAGGTCCACACCTGGCAGCCAGGCCCTGGACCCCGGCAGGCTTCGAGCGAAGCAGGGGGAAACCTCCTACAGAGAACGGAGCAGTAAATAATCTAGATCAACTTAGGCTGCTGTTTGCTTATTCAGAATCTAGTCCTTATGAAAAGGCTGCTAAGTACAAGGAAAATGTTCCTCGCTCCGAGGAGGGCAGTTTATTTCTGTACAACAGTTACTTCTGAAAAGCCAAGATTTCTTTGCACTGTGGAGAAAAGCTATTGTGAAATATGCTTGATTTAAAGACCTCCTGCTCCCGTCTTTGGACTGATCTTTCTGCTCTTTTATTGATTCAGGTCTCAGTGTCTAAACATAATCTTGTCTTTTTCAGCAGAGTTCAAAGCAGAGGAGATGTTATCTCATCAGTTTTCATAATTTCCATATGACTCACCATCTGGTTCTTAGTGTGTGCCGCGTCCCTCCCACTATAGCACTCAGCTCTGCACATCCCAGCCACACCTGTAGCTCCTTCTCGGACTCAGCCTCATGTGCCTCCTCTCAGCCTGGACAGCTCTTCTCTCCTTAGTTATGGTGTAAATATTTACAGACACCCAACTACGTGTTTAATCTGTGCTAGGAACTGATAGAACAATAAGGTGACCTCTGGAGCTTTCCTGTTGCTAATGGTACCGAACTTGACCCACCAAGACTCATTTCTGCTTTCCCTTGGGAAAGTTTTGAATTTGTCACCTCTTTCTAAGGGCCACCACAGGAAAAATTCTACATATTTAGCACTATTTCATCAGAGTCTGTATTTCAATTTCCCACATATCTCACCACTGGGGGATAAGCTATACCCACCATATCTTACTGGCACCAGGGTTTTGTGCACTGTAGTTATTCATTTCTGACAGCTCTTTGTTCAATGGTTGGTTGATGGATAGATGGACAGATGGTTGGATGGATGACTATTTGGATATAAACAATTTATATTATGCTATATTTGTTCCTTGAGTTCACTGTGCACTGTCCATCACTGTTCAAGACAATAACTGCATTACTTTCCTGCTTCAATCTGGAATTAATGATGTTTAAATTTAAGCTGTACTTACCTATCAAACAACAAATAGAATAATTCCTCATGTGTTTTGTCATAGAACTACTCACTATAAACATTACGGACTACATAGTAGTTTTCTGTTACCACACTAAACTTTTTTGTGATGTAATGGTGCATATTTGTCAAGCTAACAATATAGTATTAATTTAATAATCAACAAAGTTGTGATTGTCAAAAGAGGGTCTGAATTGTGATTTGATATAGTTCTTATATGTTTAAGAAAATATTTTTGTATAAAAAGTTCAGTTAATATGTCTCCAATTTTCTTTGATTATTCAAAGTTATTGAATCTGAATTATCAATTTACATATCTTTAACTTTCTTTTAGAGATACTTCAAAATGAATACATGACTATCTTTATACACTTAAAATTCACATATAGTTGATATTCATATTTTAGTACATCCTATGTGGAAAATGGAAGTTTGCTCTATCATGTTTTGACAATTTAAAAAATTCGTTTCTCCATCCAAAAAATCCTTGATACAGTAGGCTGATTCTGGCACAGGTATCATAATTCAGAAATGTGTAAAAAAATGCTCAGAGAAAGCCATATCTAATATCACCGTCCTAACACATTTGATATAGATATAGTACCGCCGAGCTCATTATAGCAGACCCTATACTATAATTATATTACACACATTTTAAATTATCGTTATAATTTAAGTCTGCAATTTTGTTTGGGGCTTAGATTTTCCATATTTGTTCACACATGTGAATCATTTAAATTGTTGAAGTAGAATCTGTTTAGCTGTTTTGAATTATATGAATGAAAGAAAAAATACTTTCTCTTCAAAGCAAATTAAGATATTTGGGGATTCAAGTGAGACTGTCTGAATTTATAAGCTTGAAAATTTTGGAGTCAATGTGAATTTTAAAATATTTCCTAATTTCCCTCAAACACAATTTAAAATTACAAATGAACTAATTCTTTGGTATAAATGAGATGAAATTATCAGTTTATATAATCATTTTAATTTCACTATACCAATAATATTGAAGCTAAAATTAACATCATAAATTATTAAATAATTTTAGATTTTTTTTGTTTTCATACTATTTTGGTGTATATAAGTACATGATTTAAAAAATTAACATACGACAGGACATTCAGAGGTAAAAACTAAATAACTCTCTATTATTGTTCCATAAATGGATGGAACAATAATACTTCAATAGTAAAAAAAAAATTCTTATTTCTAACAACAGGAAATGGAAACGTGCAGAATAAAATATATTACTTTACTTTTTGTATATTCGACACACTAATGTAGTCTTTTACTATAGAACTGTAGTAAGAGTCCAATTTTAAGGTTGTTTCTGTATAAATATATAAAAATGCAAAAGCCAAAATTTACTCATCATTAATTTACCCTAAACAGATTCAGTGTCTGTTACTGGTAGGTGGAGTTTTTAATTGGAGACCTGGATACTATCAGTCCTTGAGACCATGCATTGATATATTTATACTTTATGGAGAAACTTGGCAAAAATTCCAGATAAACGGAAGAGTTTTAGGCTAAGGTTTTAAGGAATGGAGACCACTATCACCCTGTCTAAAACTGACTTGAAGTATAAGCTTCCAGATAATGTGAAAAATCACTTAGTCTGTGTCAACTCTTACCTTACTTTGTGTTTTAAATTTCATAATACAATAATTCTCGTATTGTTTTTTCTTTCCCTTAAACATTTATCTTTGGAAGTTAACAGAGACAGAATGCGATCAGCCAGCATTTTTACTCTTGATCATGTATTATTTCAGGTTATAATAAAACTCAACATGTTAAAATGGGTTTTCTTGACATTTATAAAACAGCGGCAACAACAAAGGGCACTTGTTTATGAAACCCCGAAGACTCAACAGTAGTAGCAGCATCTTTCAAGTTCTCATTCAGCACGAGCCCTTGTCTCACCTGAACCAGGTGAAGCAGGGGTGGCTACGTGAGCTCCCAGATGCTGGCCAGAGGCTCCAGGAGGATCTAGGGCTACAGCTGCAGGCCCAGACTCTTGGGCGAGGGAAGACGGGGGAAAAGTCAGATAGGACTGCAGAGACGAGATCTTCACAATTGGCATCCTGAACTTACTGCTTAACCTTTTCTTCTGTATTAGTAAAGAAACTTCATTAAATGTCTCAGAGACGATAGGACACATTTTTCTCTCCTAAACACTCCAACTAGCCAGAGGCCCACAGAGTTTTCATTATTGTTAACAAGATAGGAAGGAAGGAAAGCCCTGTCCGGAGAGCTCTGACATTAATACCCATTCGGAAATCCTCTGACCCAAATATAAGTAGACCTACCAGGTATAGTGGACGAACATCGTTAGGAAAAATGTTGTACGTTGCATGTCATAATGGAGATTCAAATACAACCTGTGAAGCGGTTAATTTAGATTTAAAACTAGAATTCTGAGGGCAGATTAACCTTAGGCAACGTGCACAGATAGTAAATTTCCCTAACAGTATAAATTACTGCATGACCACCTCACATAGGGATTATATTGCCATTTAAAATTTTAGCTCACTCTATTTTGAAATGTATTTTAGCACAATTATGGGTAAATAAAATTGCCATCTTTTCCCTCAATGTTGCATTTCAACTGAACAGCCTTCTAACTCCTCTGGAGATTTTGTAATTTAAATGAATTTCACTGTTCAATCTTTAATAAAATAAAGAATATTGAAATAATTGAAATCATTTGAAATATTTATTGAAATATTTGAAATATTCATTGAAATAGTTGAAATATTGAAATGATTGTTAATTCCTAATTTGCTATAAAAAATTTTATTTCTATCTCCCAAGCTTTGAAATGTATCCTCTAAATTTCAGTTTTAACTTAAATATATGTAATGTCAAGTGTGTTTTTAAAAACCTGTCATGACATTATTGTATTTATAAGCTGAAGTCCCAATGTTCCAACTGCTATTTAAGCATTAACATGTAAGCAGAAATTTTAGTTTTAAAAAAATTTCTTAATTGTAATTTTGTAATCCCTTCACACTCTCTTATGAGCCATCTTTCCTTGGTGAGACAGGAGTTGGCAGTGCTTTTAATCTGGTTAATTGTTTCGGCACATTTCCATGATACTTCAGGCATTATTTAGTGTCTGTGTGTAGAATGTGTGGTAGTCGTCACTTAGGTTTTGTCAATGAAAATATTTTGCCTGTGTAATGGTGATGTAATGAGAAATATTAATTGTTGTCAACACGAGAGAATAATCAGCAAATTTAATAATGTGGTTATCATTTATAAAGTCATTTGTGGTTAAAATAAAACTGCAATTTAATTTTTTCTAGTGGTTGGTAAAGCAGAGTAGTCTAGAGCAGATTTGGCTTGTGAAACTGAGAAACCAAATTTTAAATTTTCTTTAATTTTAATTACTCTCTATTTATATTTAAATACCAACTGGTCTAGAGCCAGACCCCGTGCATTTGAAACCTGATTCCATCTGTTGCTGTGTGATTGGAAGAAGTTGCATTCCCTGAGCCCCAGTCCATATATCTGTGAAATGGGATAATAATACCTACCGCATAGGGTCGTTACGAGGATTAAGTAAGATGCCAGTCTTTAAAACAGGGCCCAGCATGCGTTAGGCACTCAATAAATGTTAGCTATTAATATCATATAGGTTTGTATTTTGCATTTCAAAGCAGTCAGCCCAGCTTAGCTATGATTTTCTTAGGTCGTCACCTAAAATAAATGGAATATAATTGTAGCTAAACCAACCAGTGGGTTGGGATTCAGCCTTTACTTATCACATAAGTAAGTGAGGAATCCTTGAACTTTCACTGTTAAAGGGGTATAAATGACAGACCATCAGCCTGTCAGGTGGAAATAGCAATGTATGTTTAAAACATTTGTTCAATCTGCTTCAAAAATACTATTTTGTGTGAATTTGACTATCTGGAGGTCTGTATGTGAAAACAAAACCATAAAATATTTTAAAAAATCATTTTGTATTTATTGCAGAAAATACACTGCTTTTATATTAACTGTATACCTAGTGGTCCTCAGTATATTAAAATTAAGAAAAATATAGTGTTTAAAGTAATTTATATCTTTATACTTTTGGACATTTAAGTACTAATATTAACAAATCTATAACTTATATGATACTTTTCTTTCCTCAAGGAATAGGGATAAGCTTAACTAGCTAGCACCTCCCATAGTCAAAATTAAGATTTGCGTTTTAATGAATAAAACTGTAGACAGAGGCAACCTCTGAAACTAAGCAAGGGAGAAGGAAAGTTAATAGAAACACACAGGTGATTTTCTTTATTGTCCTATTTTTGATTGGTATGATGTTAAATTATTTCAAAGTAGAATATGTGAAATACTAAATTGCATACAATAAATTCTTCATGGAAAGTTTGATCCTGAGTTGAGATAAGAAAATTTGGAGTATGAAAGCAAAAATCTGTTTGTGGTGTGTTCAGAATGGAATGGGGCTCAGCCTGATAGGTGTTTTCTCAGTCAGTCTGGTCTATTACAAAATGCTTTTAGAAGTATGTTGAAAGTGGGAATTTTCATCCCCTTCCAAAATGATATTTTCATGCTGAGTTTAGGTTGTTTGAAAATGACCATCAAAAGGCAATGTGAAGGAAGACAAATATCTGATATCATCATTAACAAATATTTGCTGAATACTGAACATCCATAATGTACAGTGTGGGGGGCTTTCAAAGCAGGGGGAAGATGTGATTCTTTCCCCTTAAAGCTGGTACGCTTAAATTTGATCCATGAAAACCTGTGTATCACATCCAGAAACCCCTGAAATTATTATGCAAACTTAGGTATGTGAGTGCATATGCACTTTTATGTGGGTGTGGAGCACGAGTAGTGTAAATTATGAGAATATCCACATTTTTTGTTAGATCCTCAAAGTATTCCATGACTATAAAACAGTTAACCATTAATCTCCTTGGATCACATCTAAATGGTAGCTACGAAAAACCCAAGTATGAATCTGAAGCTACTTTTCATTATGATGTTACTATGTTGAATAGTCTTAGATGTGGGGGTTCTTATGCAGCTCAGCATCCTTAGTGATTACTCGTATTAAGCCTGGCTTAAGCCCTGTGAAATTAGTGATAACCTGAGCTGCATCTCACTGCCTGTTCAGCTTCTTCCAGACAACCAAGAGGATGTTTGTTTTGCCCTGAAGTCTAGGACAGTGAGTAAGACTGTGCTATAAATTAGTGATTTTCCTTTTTTTGATATTCCCGTAACACCTAAAATTTTGGACAATCTGTATACCCTCTAGCATACAACAAGTAGATATGCAGAATATTTTCTCATCAATCTAAATATTTTCAAAGCATGTAATTTCTGGTCTATTGTAAATACTGACATTTAAAAATGAAAGTGCTGTGCCACTCTTTAAAATGTATCCAATGAAATGTAAATACCATAGGGATTTCCTTTGGACCATCATCCATTTAAAAAAATACATGTGGGGATGGTGGTGGGATGAATTGGGAGATTGGATTGACATATATACACTAATATGTACAAAATGGATAACTAATAAGAACCTGCTGTATAAAAAAATAAATGAAACAAAATTCAAAACAAAATATGCACAGGATGTTATTGAATAGTCAGGAATTTTATAATATTTCTTTCTCTTCTTGAACTCAATTTCCATTCCATTCCCATTAAAGAAGTTTATCCTACTGTAATATATTTTGGGGCTTAGAAATCTTTTATTGATCATGGAATCTTGCAATAAAAGAATGTATGTAATTGAAATTCTGAAAGTAGAATTATGTGACCACAACAATTTTTAATTGTCTCTCTGGATGGAGTTATCATTATAAATCTATTTAGTACACAGTTGATGAAAATGATATAAACATATTACAAGACTGACAGCCAAAGCATGCAGCTTTGCAATGAGTTAAAGTGGGCGGCTCACCCTGGAGTATTTCCTTCAGAGGCCTATTTGCGTAGCTCTCATAGGACTCTCCCCTTAAAGTGATGTACTTTTTGACAGTAGCACAGGTAAAAATGAAAGAAAAATCCTTTAAAAAATTACTATGACTTTTTCTCCACTCTGTAATATGCCCAAATTCAAGAATACCAAGGAGTCCACTTCACTGACAACAATTTATATATATATTTTTTGTGGTATGCGGGCCGCTCACTGTTGTGGCCTCTCCCATTGCGGAGCACAGGCTCCGGACGCACAAGCTCAGCAGCCATGGCTCACGGGCCCAGCCGCTCCACGGCATGTGGGATCTTCCCGGACCGGGGCACGAACCCATGTCCTCTGCATCGACATGTGGACTCTCAACCACTGTGCCACCAGGGAAGCCCAACAACAATATTTTATATGCTCCTTTTGTTTAGCATCTCAGAATAATGAGCTACAGTGCAATGATGGCTGGGCAAGAAGTATGCTTGATTTTGTAAAGTGAAGGTTGTGATGAAAGCATGTCATCTTAAGGAAAAGAATGGAGGAAATTAGAAAAGAAAATAATTTGAAGAAGACCTTTAGAGTCTCTTGCAAATTCTAAGGCTCCTGGTGATATATCCATAAAATAAGGTCTCCATCGAATTACTTCTCCCTGTGTACACACCCTTCCCAGATGTTGCTACTTGCTCTCCCATTGAATCCTGGCTGCCCTTTTCCCTTGTTTAAACAGTAGAAAGTCATTAAACTAACGTTGTGTGAGTTCTGGGGTCAAGACTTTGAGAGGCCTTGCAGCTTCTCTTTGGACACTCTTGGGAACATCAGTTCAGCACGCCATACAGGGTTAGTGAGCTTATGGGTGACCAACGGGCACATGGAGAACAGAACAGGCTGCACCAGCTGTCAGGCATTGAGTGAGGCCATCCTGAACCTTTAAGCCAAGCTGACGTCCAACTGAAGGCAGGGAAACGTCACAATTGCCCACCCACCAAATCATGAAGAATTATAATTCATTGTTGTATTAGGTCACTAAGATTTGTGATGGCTTGCAAAGCCGCAATAACTAACTGATACACTGTCAACTTGTAAGACATCCTCTAAAATTTTAGGTATATTTTTATTTAAAGTGATAGTCCCTCCCAAGGAAATAAATGAAGTTGTTTTATTTTCACAAGTGAAATAAAAGCTGTTCCGGATTTTTGGTTAAAAAATATGTCTTAACAATGATAAAGCTTTGTAAAAAGATCTCATTTTTTTAAAAAAAATTCTAAAATAAATTGATACAAATGTCTAAAGCCAGGCTTTGAACACATGGAAACACATCACATACACAGGTGTGTACACACACACAGACACACACACACACACCCTCCCATAAAGTCAATTAGAAATCAGTCAGATTCAATTTAAAGTATTGAAGTCAGGAGGAATTCCTGCCTATAAAAGAGCAGAGTCTGGCTCATAATATGTATATAAGAACATTACCGGGAATAATCAAATGAGTTATTTTATTGTGTGAATAAGATCGACCACTTCTAACAAAAATGACATTGATTTGGGAATTTGGGACACAACCACAACATCTGTAATAAAGTATTATTTTCCATCTTTACACAGACAACATCATAAAGTATTTCTTTTAGTCTAAACCACAATTCTTGTAGAGGTCTAAAAGGTTTTATGCTGTATATTAAAAAGCCAAAATAAAAACCAAATGATTTGGGAGAACCATGAGCTAATTTGCAAATACAAAGTTAAAGTTCTTCTCTTCATTTTATGTCTAAATCAATTTTCAATCGCTTTAACATTTCAATATTTTTTCTTTGTGGACACTCTGGGATTAAGAAAATAAATCCCCTAAATAAACTCATCACACCTTATTTGGCATGAAGGAAGCTGTGTGGTCCTGGGGACCTCAGGACTGTGCCTATCCCCTAGAAAACGATTTTGCTTCAAAGGACATAATACGTGGTATTAGAAGTTAGTAAATGTGGAGAATTTAGAGGATCTAATGTGAAAATTAGTATAGTCAGAGAGCACCAGCAGAGGAAAACACCTTGGAAATCTGTGACCCCCACACACTTTTGACATTGCAAATCCAGGAGATGGAGCACAGAGGCAAAATTACAATTAAATAGTGGGCAGCAATCACTACACCCAGGGCTTAAACCCAGACCTCTTAATTTTCAACCAAATGGGCTTTTGTCTAGAGGTACGCAATTTCTTATTGGAAACCCTTGGGGCCAAATGCTTTGGATTCTTAATGTCTCAGAGTTGGGTATAAGCTGTGCATATTCTAGACTTCATAGCTTTCCTACTAGGATCTGAGCTAATACTCCATAAATAAATGTTAACATTTCTGCAATGAAACACATAGGTATTTACACTAAGTGGGATAAACTGAAAATTAAAAACTTCTTGTCAGTTCAATTTGGGTTCTGTTTCTAATGAGTTTATTGCCAAACTGACAGAAACAAAACACTTTCCGTGGGATTTTGGAACTCGAAACAGGGGATTCGGGACCCTATACATTTCTTACTCAGAAATGTCTTTTAATCCCTGACCACAGTTTTCTCTTTTTTTCACACTGTTCTGAATTCTAGTTCCATATAGAGTATCTTTAAGAAAAATCTCATTTCATCTTTTCTCTTTTCTACTATCTCTTTTCCCCTCATACTCTATAGCAATGACTACAAATGGTACTTAGTTGCTTTTTTGTTCAACTTAATGTATGCAACATTGTTCTAATGAGAAAATAGGTGAGTCGATGTTTAGAGATGCCCTAGATACTGGACTTCACACATAAAGTGGGGGCCCTATACTGAAGGATCCAAATACACTTTTAACACTAACAAGGCTTGGTCTTCAGATGCTGGGGCAGCTTAGATGAAGGATCAGCATCAGGGTCAAAATCTGTGGAAAGCACTCAGTGATTAAACAATGCAATGATTTTACATGACTCAGGGGTCACACAAGTATAGGAAGACCAAATCTGCCATATGTAATGGAAGTTTAATTTAATTATAAAAAATAAGAACAGTGAGGACTAACCTTCATCATTGTGCCACTATGGTGTACATATGGGCATTTTGGGTCTCATTACAATGGAATGGAGGATCTATGAAGGGGAAAAGCACTCACTATGTCTCTGCTGTAGATTTTTAAAGTTCTCAGTTAATTATTCCAATTTTTTGTGAGATATTAAAATTCTAGTTTAATATTTGATTTAAAAAAAAAGCCTATATGGGATTTCTTGGTGGTGCAGTGGTTAAGAATCCACCTGTCAATGCAGGGGACATGGGTTTGAATCCTGGTCCAGAAAGATCCCACATGCCGTGGAGCAACTAAGCCTGTGTGCCACAGCTACTGAACCTGTGCTCTAGAGACCATGAGCCACAACTACTGAGCCCTTGTGCCACAAGTACTGAAGCCCGCATGCCTAGAGCCCGTGCTCTGCAGCAAGAGAAGCCACCACAATGAGAAGCACACACACCACAATGAAAAGTAGCCCCCGCTCACCACAACTAGAGAAAGCCCACGTGCAGCAACAAAGACCCAACGCAGCCAAAAATAAATAAATAAAATAAGTAAACATTAAAAACAAGAGCCTATAATTTTTTTTATATTCCTTTTCCACTTTTTCTAAAATTCCCAATACACTTAACACTCAATTAGTTGGTACTGGTTTTTGTGAAAGACATTACAAATTCACCAGCCTGTCCTATACTCCTCTCTCTGCAGGTCCCTGGAAGTTACACTTCTCCACTCCCTTGAAGTGGGGCGTGGTTATATAACCAGTTTGGGGCAATGATACATAGGAGAAAAGTCAGGTGTCTTTTCTGGGTGAAGCATTTCAAAGGCAAAACATTTCAAAGGCAAAACATAACCCCTGTTCTCACTCACACTGTCTCAGCAGATTCCTGTATTTAGATGTCAGCAACATCAGAGGCTGGAGCCTCTCCCAGCCTGGATCCCTGAGTGACTTGGTGGAACACAGCAGTTTTCTTCTTCCCTCTCTAAGACCAATCTGTCACTGACCTTTAGCCAGACTGAAAATTAGCTTGTTGCTTTAAGCTATGTAGATTTTTCAGATTGTGGGGTTATCTCAGCATAATCCAGGACATCTGACTGGAAAAATAATTTCTCTACCAAATGACTGTTTATCCATCCATCACTCTGACTCTGGACTTTCTCAAAGTCTTTTAAATCCATATTCTAAATGCCAACACCTAAGAGATGACTTTGGTCTTTGAGGTGAATATATAAAATACTGATACAATCCCCTCAGATGCTCTGGTAAACTACAGCCCCAAAGTAAAAATCTTTCAAGTCTATTGGGATATAGCCATATTTACATAACAATGTTGTATTCACGGATCCACAAATATTGAGGTTAATGGCATATTTTCTTCCTCCAATTTTTTAACTGGTTGTAGTAGTTAAGCATTGTAGTGACTTGTTCAAAATAGAGATTCTGGAAAAGCATGAGAAGTGAAGTATCAAGTGAGAAAAGCCAACTCTTGTACATGATTTAGAAGAAAGTGTATTGATATTATAGAACAAAATCAGCATATCTAAAATCCAAAAATTGGAATATTGGAAAATGCAATAAAATTGCATTAGAACTTCAGTGGTATATGTGTGCCTGTGTTTTTGTGTGTGTGTGTGTATGATCAGCAAAGATTTTAACATGGTTTCAACGTGAATTCAGATTTGTTGAAATTCAGTTTTTCCCTTACATGGCAATCTGAAATGAAATTTTTGAAAAAATAACCTTGAAAGTCTGAATATTAATATGTGCAATGAGAAAACTAAAAGGTGAAACAATATATTTATACATATGACTGTTTTCAGTTATAGGAAAGGAGCTGAATCAATGGAAAAGATAAATTTTTCAGTCTTACAACATATTTTTAAAATCAGTTAATTATCATTTTTTAAAAATAGGAAACAAAATCCATACAATTTGTGAAACCAAGGTTTATTTTAAAGTATCATTATAAACAGATATACTTTTCAATCTGTAAAGTGGGTATATTAAGTTCCTCTTAAAGGTGGCTGAGGTTCAGATGAAATAAAATTTGTAGACTATTTTGCAATGAGAAATCAATTTACGACTGAATATAAGATATGGTTTTAATTTTCTATTTTCCTTGCTGACAATTTTAATGTAATTCAATATGTTTTCCTCATCAATCTGCCTCTTTTATGTAAGGAATGTACTTCTTCATATTAACTACAGACACATTCAGGGTTTGGACTTGTCAAGTTGTACCAGGCAAGCTGAGTTAACCCTTATCCTGGCTAACCCGAGTTTAGCAAAATGACATTTGTAGATATGAAAATCGAACTACATTATTCTAAAACCCAAACCTGATTATCGGCTTTTTCAAGAACACACGCTGCATCCAATTTATCACACATTTCATTGACCACTTGGATACAAATAGGAAAATGTAATTGTAATTACATTTTTTAGAAAATTAGAATTCTTCAGTTTCTCTGTGGTTATATTTTATTAATTGCTGCATACAAGGAGTCAATTATGTGAGCAGACATGATGCTGTAAAATTTTTAAACAAAATCAACATTTTCTCCAAGCTCATGAGAATATTTATATGAGCCTGTACTTTTGTATTTTTAAATTGACTCTGAGATCCACACACATAATTCAGCTACAGTTTGCACACTGGAAAATATCACAAAGGGTTTTCAATAACTAGAATTCGTCTGTGTACCATATTTAAAATCTAGATCCTTAAAGTATATTGGCGGATGTTTATCAAAATTCTAATTGACAGCCAGCATTGTAACTAAGATGCTAAATCTAACCCACATGCATTAGAGATCCCTTCATTCTGCTCATTGACACGTCTTTGTTTGTTTGTTTGTTTGTTTGCCTGCAAAGTAGTTGCTTCCATCAACTTCATTTTGCTATTTCCTTAAATCTTACCTCCCCCTGCTGGCTGTGCATCATGGAACGTGTCTAGGTAGACTAAAAAATAGATTGCAAAGGTTGGAGACCTTTCAGAAGGGCCACTAGTAAAAATAAATACCTTCATACTTGCGTATACAACTACATGCACACACGTGTACACATACACACCAGGAAACTAGACCTTTTGGTAAACTAAACCAAATCTTAGAAGTTTTTAGGCAATGAAAAATAAATTTTATTTGAAATGGTAATATCATATTTTTAACATGAAAGACACCCAAGATAAATCCTTCCTTCATATATACTAGAATAGTGAAGTGTACTTTAATCTAGCCATAGATTTAGTTATATTGTCACATACATGATTTGCACACGGCTTACCAGAAATACTAAGAAGACAGATACTCATAGTTCTGTATGTTGATTCATATTTTAGTAGGCCAAAACCATTGATTATGCAGCAAGATATTGAATTGTTATGTAGACCCATTATTGTCTCATAGGCATAAGTAAGTTTATAGGAACTTTTGACCGTTCCTTGCCTTTCTGAATTATAGACTGGTCCTTCAACTAGAATATCTGGTCTGAAATGCTGCAAGTGCTTGCTAAATCCAACACATATGGAACCACAAGATGCATGATTTTCAGAACAGTGTCTACATGGTCGGCAATTTACATTAAATTGCTATGTTTTGGTTAAATGGCACCTTAGCTTCCCAGCAACTCTTTCAATAGTTGTTTCTTTAATTATTACTTAATTTTGTGGTTATGACTGGTTTTCAGTTAAAGAGGGTACTACTGACAAATTCAATTAAATGAAAATAGAGGACTTAATGGTCCATGCTAATGCTTCATTTCATACATAATATTTTATCATTTTCTGTGCAAATTTGTAATGAGTGCTTGGTTTGTATTAATAAATGCTTACATTTAGGCCACATAAAGTACAGTAATTAAAATATTTTGCTAATAATATTTACTTATAAGTGCTTTGGAAACAATTAACCCATTGATTCCAATTACTTTTACTAAACTAACTTCCAAGAATACAGTTCTTTGGCATCAAAATTATTATTTTAATGCTACTTTTAATAAAGTGCCCTGGGTGCTATTTTATTATATTTTAATAGAGCATGTTATACATCTGCTGCTTTCTGGAACACAGATTTCATAGAATAATAGCAAACAAAAATTTAAGCAAAACTACCATTTTTTGGAATTTTGAACAAAAGAAGGCATAACACATATGTTATAGATCTCCTTTCCAAATATTTAAACCAAGAAATGTAACTGTTTATTGTATTGAAATGAGTAAAAGTTGGTCGCCTTTTGCTCTTTAAAGTAAATGTTGCTCTATGGTATTTTTGCTTATAACCTATAACAGAAATCATCTGTAGACAATTTACATTCCTTCTCAGACTAAAAGAAGATATGTTGCCTTGCCAAATGAATAAAGATCTTATTTACAAATATGTTGCAGAATATGTGTTGCTCATAATTCAAGGAGATTACAGCGTTAAAAATTAAATACACATATACAAAATGTATAAGCAAACATAAAAGAGAGATCATTTTATTTTATTTAGAAAAAAAGTTGGAATTAAATTTGTGCAGGATGATTCAGTTTCCAGCCCACATGAAAAAGGAACAGTAAAAGACTTTTTAAAATCTCACCTTTGGAAATGTGATCTGTAATTGGCTAATCAGTGTCTAAGGTTCTTTTGAAAGTGGCTATCAAAATGTAAGAATAAGGAAAAGCAAGAGCCCAATGCATTGAGATTATAAAATAAGTTAAGGAGAGTAAACAGTATTTTGCTGTAGCCTCCTCCTTTAAGATCAACAATGAGAAAATTAAAACCCCAACTGAACTCTTTTTTTTTTTCCAACTGAACTCTTCAGATTACTAAAGCATTAGGTATTGAGCTTTAAAGAGTTTTAAAAGGCATGAAGGTCTGGTTCATTAGGATAAGCACTTAGTTTTAAAAAGCAAGTTGGAAAGGATAGTCTTAGTTTTCACAACAAAATTCAACCTACATGGAAGGAGAATTTGCAAAAGAATAGATATATGTACATATTTAACTGAATCATTTTGCTGTACCCCTGAAAGTAACCCAACATTGTTAATCAGCTGTACTCCAATATAAAAAAAATTTAAAAAAAATTCAAGGCATCCTATGATTGTGCTTTGGTCAAAGCACTACTTCAAACATTTCCTTGTAAAGAAAACAAACACAACTTCAGGTCAAACACTGAATAATAGGACGGCTAAATCTGTAACTCAGATGTACCTTGGCCCACAAGGTTACGATTTAATTGTTTCTTAGAACTTTTGGAAATATAAGTCTGTACATTTTCATTTTAGAGTGGTATTTTCAGTAATCTCAATGGGGTTGGAATATCTCTTCCTCTCCTTCTTCTTCTTATTATAAAGATCATCTAAAACAGAGTAGAAATTTAGATGTTCATGCACACATATATGCATGTACAGAAAAGGTGCATTTAGTCCTTGGAATTGATGATAGAGCAGTTCCGTCCACCAACAGCCAAACAGGAAGAGGCGTGGCCACCGACATGCTCTTGAATGTTCATGCACACTTTTTGGGGGTTCATGGAAGAAGAGAACAGAAAGTAATCATGATCAGTCACCACGATCTACAATGGCTTTGTGTGTCAGGACTACTTTCTGCTGACTGAATGGCCAGATTTGATGGATTGTGGCAAAATAGTTTCCCCAAGTAAAAGGGTTAAATTAAATATGTTCTATTGTTTACACCATCATTAAACTCCTCCCACTTTCACCCCAGAAAATTCTCCATCTGGTTAATTTTCTTTTATAATATTCAATATGGAGTAAATATTTCCGCATGCTTTTGCTTCATCTCCATTTTGAAAATAGCTTTAATTTGTAAAATATTTTTTCTAATGCCTAAAATAAATCATACTGTAGACAATGCTTCTGTCAAAGTTATAAATGGGTGAATCTTTTCTCTTTCTGAAGCTACTGTTGGTACAAGACCTGATTCTGCCTGCAGCCTGGAAAAATATGCCAGAGGGATCAGGAAACTGGGGTTTCAAGACTCAGGCATGCCTGTTCTTCTCACTTCATGCTTGTTACAGCGGCCTCGGCAACTGTGGCTCAAAACATGGGAGATGTGAAACTTTTCTGTCTGGTTGCCTTTGGAGAAGTGGATAAATATTCCAGCTCGAGTCCAGGACGGTATCCTTGTGATCACAGAGAAAATAAAACAGCATGCTCTCGTTGGAGTGAGGGGATTAGACAGTATCACCTTCCTGGGCAGAGGAAGACAAACTTTGTTCTTTCTTTGCTACCTTTTTAAAATCTCCAGTGTTTGGAGTTCGACAGCCCAATTATTGACAGTGTAAGCAAACTTCTTCATTGTATATATTTTTGAATGAATGGCAAAGAGTGCTAATCAACTACATGATCATACTTAAATACAAGATGGATAAAGTTAAAGACCTCAACCTGACATTTGAATGCCACTTACATTAACTAAGTACAAATAGGTGTTGGCCATCTCACAAAACCCTCTTGGGGAAGCACTTGTTAGTAATGACGTTTGTCTCATGTGTTTGTTTAAGTTGTGAGTAAGGTACAGAATTCACGTGCATGAAATCCTGCTTTGCTCAGTTTTGTCTGATCCCATGGCTCTTTCAGGCTTCCTCTCACTCAGTGCCATTAGGACTTTACCTGTTGGTTTCCTTGTCATCTCTTTGTGCTTCCTTTCTTCAAAGTACTGTTCCTGTACTGGATAGTGACTGTGGATTTTTGCCTTTCTGTGTTTTCTTTTTTATTGCACACTGTGACGGGAGAGTCAGCGATTATGCTAGAAGCTTTGAGTGCTAATTCTTCTTTCGCTGGTCAGTGGATGTAGGGCTTAGGCTGGTGATCAGTTCCTGCCGCACTCATTTCAAAGCCAGTGAATAAAGATTTGCTAGATTTCTTGCTAATTTTAATATTCCATGAAGTTTAAACTGTTGCGCTACAGATACATGACTGACAAGTTCTCATTCTTGATAAAATGCTGTGATGTGGGGAGCTTGGTCTTAGCTCTTGGAAACTGAAACATCAAGTCAGTGCTTCAGCTGCAACACAAATTGCTAAGGAAAACAATTTAGTTAGAAACGAAATATATCATTTAAGAAAACAGCCTTCAGAATAACTTGATCAGATATTTCATTGGCTGAGAAATTAAACGGGAATCAAATTAAACCCATAGCTCCTCTTCTGTTAGAGGAGTTACTTCACTGTCAAAGTAGTTTTGTTTTGTCTTTCTGGAGAGGTGTAAGGTGGAGAAATTAGGAAGAGGTAAAGGAAGGAGAAAGAATACTTCTCTTTCTAGGTAGTGATGGGGCAAACGGGCTGATAGGTGAAATACTTAGATTATATTGTGGTTGGTTTTTGCTACGTTAATTTTTTTTATTATTATTTTTTTTGTGGTACGTGGGCCTCTCACTGTTGTGGCCTCTCCCGTTGCGGAACACAGGCTCCGGACACGCAGGCTCAGCGGTCATGGCACATGGGCCCAGCCGCTCCGCCGGGATCCTCCCGGACCGGGGCACGAATCCGTGTCCCCTGCATCGGCAGGCAGACTCTAAACCACTGCACCACCAGGGAAGCCCTTTGTTATGTTAATTTGACTAGGTTGACTAACGTATATAAACGTTAAATTAGGAAGCACTTGGAGCAACTGATACCTGGCGGAAGAAGGAAAGCTATCAGAAATAAATCATGGCTTTTGGGGGCAAGATTGGCTTGATCATGTTGAGTACGGAGCGGAGGAAGAAAATGCACAAGAAATGCAGGAGTGGAGGAAGAGGAGAAGGAAATAAATGTTAATATACTTAAATATATTTTAAAAATGCAGTGCAACGTAAAACTCTAAACAGGAAAGGTACACAATCAGTATTTGAGGCATGGCTGAGTGAATGAATTAATGAATGAATGAAAGACGCTAAAGCCAGGGAGTACTTAAAAAGCAGGTAGAGATATAGCCATGGTCCGTGGCCTGGTTATGGACTGGACCCATGGTTTAAAAAAAAAAAAAAAAAAAAGATAAGAAAGTGTTTTCAGAGAATGTTCTAAACATTGACAGTTTTTGTAGCTCAGCAAACTCAGTCATGGTATGTTTTCATCCAAAGCTTGTATATATTATTCTTAGGACCTGCTCAGGCTTTACTTAATAGAGATTTTGAGTAAAATGCAATTTATAATAGATCTTTTATGGTCAATTGTTTGTATTATGCACTAGATTTTTGGTAGAATTTCCATGTTTGGAACAAATCCAGTGCATCGTACCAGGGCAGTTGGACATGTCTGTTCAGTAATGTCCATGTGCTAAAAATCCCCCAGAGAGCTCTACTGGGAGAGGATTAAAACTTGTCATCATGCCAAATAACAAATCTTTGCTGGTTCTCTGCAGTGTGGGGCGATGTTAGAGCTCATGTTACAGGTTAATTGCTTTCAGTGGTGGACTAGGCTGAATCAGGTTTTCCTTGGCTTAGCAGAGTATGAATAAGGAAACCCAACGCAACGTGACCACCAATATCGGGAACGGCACTCTGACCAGCTAACGCAACAAAGAGCCAGTGGGAAAGCTGCAACACTGGGTTTCCATCTGATAGGCAGAGCACAGAAGAATTTTAGCCTGACTTGGTCTACTAGCGTGGAGCAACAAAGACTTCTTCCTGAAGAGTGTGAGATTCAGACAAACACAAACACAAAAAGTTGTGCTTCCAGTGCAAAATGGAAAAGGAAACGCATGCAGCTTATCAGCCAGAAATCCAGAGAATGGAGATGTTGTCCACTCACCAGATTTCTTTAGCCTGGAAATACCCTTGATTATTTGACTTCAAATTTTCTTATAGAAAAATAAGATTGTCCATCCCTGAAAATCGGGTAACAAGTTTTTTTTCTACTGTCTTTTTCCAGCCTGATTTTAAACCCCTGAAAATCAGCATTCTTGGTATAATGGGAATACTGTGTATCTTTATCACATCCTGAACGGGACTAATTACTCATTCTGTACTTAAAAAGTAGAAGTTTGGGGGCTCTATGCATTTACAGCACCCATGTTTGCAGAGGTAGCTGGCCAGTCAGCATTTTCATTCTGCACAAAATGCCTGAGATTTTAGAAATGGCAAAGCTGCCTCTTTAGCATCAATCTACATTGCAATTTTAGCAAAACAGCATTACTCAGAACACCATACAGTATATCCCAGTGTACACAGTCAAAGTCCAATTTGAAGCTGTGGGATGAATTAAAATACCATATACTAAAGAGCCGTTCAAAAATAGTAAACTACGGTAGCTACCAGCTGCAATCTCTTCTTTTTCTTGAAAAATCTTCTCCATTTAAGTAAGATCAGCATATGGCTTCTCCAAACTATACCTTGTAATAACTCCATAAAAAAGGACTGACTTGTTGGACCCTTACACAGCACAGGTACAGAGAAGGGCTGCTAAATTGTGCTCCTTAAATCGAGGTCTCCCTACCTGCTAAAAACCATGCCAGCCCAAGATCCATGACAAAAATATCTATCTAGCTGATCTTTTGCCTTTTCATTCCTCTGCATATCTCGCATCCTGCATTTCTACTGCAGCGATTCTGTAGCAAGATACACACACAATAACAATGGTCAGAATCTGTGCTCCACGGCTGACCACCTAGAAAGAAATGTTCTCTGCTGGGACCCTAGCCCCGTGCACAGCCAGCGGGCTGCGGTTTCTGCATGGCTTGTGCCGGACAATGTGGTGCAATCAGTTTCAAAATGCGGTGTCAGTCAGCGCTCTGGCACTTGTGCAGCCTCAAAGGGTGAAAGAAAACGCGCCCAGGCCCTGGTCAGTGGCTGGTAGCCGTTCTGGGCGGTGTGTGGATGAAGCGGGGTGGAAGGACGCAGGCTGGGGCGCTGCCTTGGGTTTTCCCAGGCTCCGAGGACCAGCGGCCCGCGTCCAGCTTCTCCAGGTCCTGCGCATCCACCATCCCCTCCTGCCCTTTCGGCCCCTGCCCGTCCCCCTCCCCTCTCTCCCACCGCCCCCTGCCTTTGGTGCAAGAAAGAGACCAAAGTGCCACAAAAGGCCAAGGCCAGCTCAGTTTCAGACCCGAGGGCAACATGTGTTCAGCGAACAAGAGTGTAAGAAACACTGAATATAGCAGTTAATACTTTAGACAGACGTTTTTCCGACTCCGGTTTTCTTTTGAGCCATGCATATTTATTGCCATTCAAAGAGACGATGCTTGCATACCAGCAAACAGCTCTTGAGAACACAGCAAATCTTAAAATGATTAAGGCACTGGAGTTTGCTAAAGATGTGGCATGCAAAGAATCATGAGAAAGCCATGGAATATTAAAAAAATATTAATAATGTCAGTTCTAATAATTCAATCTCAGCTTTCTTTTGGTTCAGTCCTGTTTCCAGTAGTGTACCCTGTCTTTTTTCTTAAGAATGAACAAAGATCATGGAACAGATTGTAACCTAGGTAAATTGCATGTCTGTTTACAATTGTATTTCACATATTCTATATATCATTTGCAAACTATTCCCCAAAGAAATATGTATCAAACTTTTGGAAAAAAAAAATGAAGATTTGATGACAAGCTGTTTTCCTTTCATTTGTTTCAGATGCTGTGTGAGATTTCATCTGATGCTTAAATTCTTTGTCTGTATTTTAACTATAGTGTCCCGTCATGTTCATCACTGTTTTCTTTTGTGCTTTCGGCTTTTACATTCATAAGCTACATTTCTTGAAATGATATCACCACAATTAAGCAAAGAAGAAGGAAAAAAAAGACTTTATTGAGCTTGTAGTGAGGTTTACCTATACAATGTGATCACGGACTTCTGATCAAAAGTGAATGTCAAATATGTTTTCACATCCCGATGGAAAAAAAAATCAAATTGCCCTCCCCACCCCCAATTATTTTATTTATAGGAATATGCAGTTTGTGAGTTTTAGGAATTGTCGTTGCAAAGATGTCTTCGGCTGTACTTTGAGGAAAACAGTGAAGAACTGCAGCATATTTATGAACATGTTTTTATCGTCTGTACTTTGGGGATGGGAAATTATTCCCTAGTAATTAATTGCTGCAACTGTTTTAACTGTCAAAACTAAAGATTAATCTTGCAATAGCAGTTCAACCAGGATAACAACCAATGGCAACTGCTCAGGCATATGACTCATAGAAAACACTCAGGAAGAGCAGAGATCCTGAACTGTGCACTGCATGGATGTAATGGCTCGCTTCTAGCATTACTCACAAAGTATTAATAGAATCATTTACTCCTAAATTAGCACTGAAATCAGACAAAAACATGCTCATTCAGAAGAGAACTTTCTATCCCACTACAAATAAGGGCTCTGAGACCCTATCAAACACTATGGCCCACTGCATAGTTAATTATTGCTTGTACTGGAATTCAAATCATGGGGAAAAAACACATTGATTTTCTAAATGTCTTCAAAGATAATCATGAGAAAAACAACACAATATTATCATGTCAGTTTGGCATATAGGCATGTAATAGACATGTATGATATAAACAATTGTATGATGAATTGTAATAAAGCTTGGGTGTAAAAGTTGGCTTTGGCTTAGAAACCAAATGCACACATTTAGAAATAACTGATAAGGATCGCTCGTGAGACAGCATGTTACGGAGCTTGGGAAAAGAAGCAGTTACTCAGTGAAAATGCTTTTGGCAACTATTGACCTTTGAGTTCCTGACTTAAAGGACACACAAACAACACCATTCTCCAGCAAGTTTTCCTTGATAACCTGCTGGAAAGGGGACAGAATATCCTGAAGCCATTTGACATGCACAATTTAGCAATTATGTGGTCAGAGGAGGAATGATTCTGTTAAACCATTGGGAATTCCTGGTGTTTACAGCCTTTACACATTTATAGAAAAATCTAAAATCTAACACAGCATAATCAATATCAGAATGGATTCTCCTTTCCAGCAGTGAATGATAACACACATTCTACAGGAAAAGCAAATTTGGAAGATTTCAATTGTTTGATTCAATATCAGCCAAAAAAAAAAAAAAAAGGAATAAATGAGGGTGTAAGACCATGTGGTAAGGGGATATTCATTACTATATTTAAATAAGGAATAAAAACAAACACAAGTCAAAATTACTGTGATGATTTTTTAACCTTGGATTTTAAAAAAACAACCTTTCTCCAGGTGAAAAATAATTAAGTTTATTTAACTTTCCTACTAAAAGAATTTGTTCTTTTTCTAAGTCAGCCTTGATCTCATAGCAATTTTTATTTAATTTTATTTTACTGTGCACGAAGAAGTAAGGACCAGCAATGCTAATGCTTTAAATATTTCAGTCTAATTGGGAACTCTCAATTCATTTCCCCTCTGAATAATTTAAAGCTGTTTTCCTTTAGTTTTCTCGATATGAAAATATTGTCTTTGCATTTTTATTTTTAACAGAGAAATACATAGAAAATAGTTTTCTTCTCCCCTTAAAAAGCAGAGTGTTTCCAAGCTTTTTATTCACAGACAAACGCTTCTCAACTCTTTCACTGTCCGAGCTCCACTACTAATGGGTCGTTTCCACAATGCGCTGCATTCATCAATCAGATGTCAATTGCACCATGGCCGACGGGGTCGTTCCCCCCACCTCCGTCATTCCCCACTGCCCGGGCGCTGCCTGCCAAATGCTGTAGGAAGTGACTTGAATAGTGACAGCAGATGCAGCAGCACCCTCAGTGTGTGCTGGGGGGTCACTGGCATCCTCACAGAGGACCCAGCACAGCTGCCGTCTCAACCCAGGGTCTGAAGCTCAATCAACTTGCAGAAGACCATCCCTTACTGTGCATCATAAACGCTGCTACCCGGACACATGCAATCAAGCCCTCTACCTTCATCGACATCTGACTGCAATGTCTCCTCCAGGACACTTAATTTGCATTTGGGATGCAGACCCTAGCTTTTAGCTTGTTTTTTTTTTTTTTTTTGGAAAAAATAACAAGCAATCAAACATACACGGATTAAAGAATAAATTAATGCCTTTAATGAACTAATTGAGAGTATGCACATATGAAATAATCACAGTGAGAGAGGCAAGTTTAAGTGAGGAAAGATGGTTGGTGTAGAAATTGGATGTTGCTGCTTCAAAGATCCCAAAGTGCACTATTTTCTCTGATGTAGTCTTCATGCAAGTGTGATTTTTCAGCATATGGAATGTAGAAGGATAGGGCTCCCCAAACTCAGTCACACAGAATTGATATTCACCCATCGGGACTTAAGAATGTTTTTTTGAGAACTACCTGGCAAGCAATTTTATGTGAACATTCCTCGCAACGCAAAAGATAGTAGAGTAGCTCTTGAACTATTTCCTCATTGTGTTCTCCAGCAGATGTCTTTTTGTTCCTTGCATCCCTTGCACAGACATCCTGGCTGCTACCTTCTGTTTTAGAGGGACGAAACATGGCGATTTTCCACATGCTGAGATGCTGAACAGGAGTGTGCGTGCTGCTTGTTTGATTACTTAATGTCTCAGTGGCAAGAGACAACATCAGCCTTACCTTTGATACTATTTCTCATAGGAATCAGATAAAGCAAATTTAGCTTATTTTATTTTTTTATTAAAATACCTTTGAATGATCTCTTATACCTTTCTTTTCTTAACATATTAGAGTGAATTTCTAATTCTACCTCAAACTCTTAGAGACACACACATACACACAACATATTGTCTAGTAATAAACAATGTCTTGCTGAATATAAAATCATGGTACTGTGTTAACAGGAAGGCTGCCTTGTGATCAACCTGGGTGCAAATTTCTGGTGCCTCTATATTTTAGCTGTGTGACCTTGAGCAAGTCACTAAACCTCTCTGAACCTCATAGCCCTAAAATGAGGTAAAATAGAACCTACTTCCTAGGTTTGGGGAGGTATAAATGAGATAAAATATATACAGTGCTTCTTACAAGGACTGGCAGCATTATCTCATTTATGTCTTTGGTGAAATTATGACATCTTCATTGCCTAAGCCCCACCCTCACTCTTAAGACAGGTTCTCTTCCCCTTCCCTGTTTTTCTTTCTTTAGAATATTTTTCACCCTTGAATATGCTCTATAATTCCCGTTTTTTTAATGATTTATTGTCTATCTTCACTTCACTGCAATATGAGTTCACGAGTGCAGGGATTTTTGACTGTTTTATTATTCTCTCCACATTACGAGACTCTGTAAACATTTATTGATTGAATGGATAACTGAATAAATACATTAATAAATGAATGAAGGACTGGATTATATAAAATACCTCCTTGCCATCCCATGGAAGTACATGGAACATTTTACCATGAATTTATTGAAAAGATGTCTTTCCAAACATTTTGGGACAAATAGAATTATTTTCTTCCAGATGTACAGAGTAAAGTGCATATTTTTAAGCATGTTTCCTAAGACACTACTGTTGTTAAACCTTGAATGGAAATTAGCCCTTTGTCTAACTGGGAAAATGCTTCCCTTGTTGAACTTGGACAGCCTGGTGTAGGAGCCTGACTGCTGTCTTCTGAGTCAGTAAAATGGATGGTCACTGTGAGACTAAGCAAAGTGGCACAGAGACCCAGGTGCTACAGACCGCATGGCCGAGCCTAGAGCCACATTCTGGTCTCTGTCTATTCTGAACAAGCTGTCCGACCTTTGGAGACTCAGGAGAGCCCTCAGGGCTTGGATGTCGTCATTTGCAGGAATCATGCACCGAATTGATGTCCATTCTAGCTCTACAACTACTGTTACAAACTCTCGGTATTTCTTTAGCTCCCTGAACGAGATAGGTCAAGAACGGATCCTGGGAACCATCTTGCAATATATGAGTACATTAAATCAACACGTTGTACACCTTAAACTTGCACAAAGTTATATGGCAATTATATCTCCATCAAGCTAAAAAAAATAATGGACCTGGCCTCATGTCTAATCCCATGCTATGGTGAACAATGTCTTCTGGTACATTAGTATCATTTAGGGCTCACCTTTGGTAGTTCCCTGGTCACTGGGCGGTCTGAGAGAAAACAAGTACTAGAAAATCAAAACAAGAGACTGTGGCAGTGCCTGGGGCCCGTAGTCCCATATTCTACTTTTTTTTAGAACTTCATCTACAGATTTATTAACTCAGGGAAAGCAAAAGGAAAAAAAAAATTCCCCATTTTAAATGCATCCCTTAGCACCAACTATTCTTAATGTAGATGAAAGGTAAAGTAAGCCTGCACTGAAAGGCATATGATTACAATAAAGAGAGGGAAGAAGATCCTTTTTCAGGAGAGAGGTTATAACTGACACATGTCTAGAATTACCAAGAGAGAGATTTGTCCTAATGCACACGGAGGGGCGCCCATGTCACCCCTGTGCACACCACCTTGAACAAGTCCTGTGCTCTTTGTGAAATATCTATGTCACTTACTTTAAGTGGGAACGTTAACAACTTTGCTATTTCTCTAAAAATGGGGTTTGCTTCTTTTTGAGTTAAAAAAAAGATTGCTATAAAAGGGAGCATTAATCAAGTTAAGAAAGTACTTTTTTAAAGGATCAAGCTCAGGAAGACAATCTTCCTTAAAAGGTGTCACTTACTCCCCACCTTCCTTAATTGCATGACAGAACACTCCATGGAAAGGCTCAAAGGAGAAATATGTTGAAACTCAATTACATATGTTAGGGAACCACCTACCGATATTTAAAAATATTCTCTTCTCACAGGTATCCAGTATGATCCAAGTGCTTTATTTGTATCTCTCATGCTCCATTACCATAATGAAATGCCATATGCCTTTTTCACAGTGGGAAGAAAAGTCCAAAAGGGTGGATAAAATATCCATACTAACTGTAAGCTGGTGGACAGCACCTCTAACTGCTTCCTGGTTGATTAGCACGTGTGGAATACCAAACAGGCAGGAGGACATCCCTATCTGTGGTTCCCAGGGAAGCTGGAACTGACTTGAGTTTTGATCTGGACAGGAGCCCTTTGGTCCCATTGATTTTTTGAAACTTGTGAAATCAGCAGACTGGATTTACAAACCAGGACTTCTTTAAAGATTCGATTCTCTACATACTTTCGTTTGAAATAGAAAGGTTATAGGTATGAATGCAGTATCCCTGTATAAAACATCCCGTTTATGCCTACAGATCTGGCCACCTTCAATTTGCACTCAGGGGGGAAGAAAAAATGCCCTCAAATCGGAACGAATCTGTATACTGAATACTGTCTTTGTACAAAATAATTCTTGAAGTTTCAGACACCAAAGATTCCTGGAGAGCCACTCAGGCATTCTTTCATTCATTTGTTCTAAAAGCAGTTTGGGAGCTTCTGCTACACACAGAATATTGTGCTTGAATATTCTTCATTCAGCTGTTGATTTTTCAAAGATATTTTACTGATTATTAATTCAATTTGTGTCTGTTCCACAAATATTGACACAATGAATCTTGAAAGGAAGTGTGAGTGAATTACTAAGTTCCCACTGTGTCCCAGATGCAGTCCTGTGCTCACTGTCTACATTCCCTGTTTCTCTTGCCACACTGGATTAAAACCAGCTGACCTCCAGGTCTAACAGCTTCCTACAACTCCTGCCTTGCTCCTGTCAATCCATCCTACCCATTCTCTCCTTTATATCACATTCTTGATCAACATTGTTCAGTTGTTCTCCATTGCCTGCCCACAGGGTGATTCAACTCCTAAATCTTACATTCCGAGGAAGTTCATAATCTGATCCCTCCATCCCTAAGTCCTTTTGCATCTCTGCACACGACATTCCGTCCCAGTCATATTGTGCTCTTACCTGTACGTCTTTGGTCATCTTACGCTTCCACGCCTCTTTTGCCTACCACTCCCTTCCCTAGGATGCCTTCTTCAATTGTACATTAACACCCCACTCAAACCCCAATCCTTCACCAAGCCTTTAGGAAAAATTCCAGCTGGAAGAGGCTTCCTCTTCTACCTTGTTTGTGCTCTGAGCACTTTTTTCTGGAACATTTATCACTGCCCTCTCTCCCCAGCTAAATCATAATCTTTACAATTAATCTTTACCTTACAGAAAGCAAGGGCTAAGTCTCATTTTACATGTATTTGCATCCTTATTCCTTCCCTGGACCTATATAGTGAGGACATGAAATAAGCTCATTTCAAGATGAAAAACAAAACAAATGGTTAATGTACATATAAACAAATAGTTGAAATTTTGAATGCTTTATTTACAAGTTGATTTCTCACAATACTTATTCATTTACTTCACTAATAAAAATGCATTATTTATTATTCCATTGGTTTTTAAAGCACCTCTATTAGACAAATGTCCAGAGTAAGAGAAAATAAATAAACAAACAACTAACTAAATAACTAAACACATAAATAGGTTAAATTTCCAAAGAACCAAGTTAAAATTTTCTATGAAATAATTTAAAGTTGAATGACCCTGTAGTCGATCACTAATATGGCTGTGTCTCATAGATTGGAACGTAATATGTGTATGTCTGTGTGTGAGGGAGGAGCGGATAAACGTGTTGATGGAGAAGTTAGAAGCATGAAGAATGAAAGAATATGGCCCAGGAGCTGCAGCCCAGGGGATACTAATATAGAAGGGCAACAAGTGCTGTCCTTGTAATTTAGACCTCTAAGTGTTAGGAGGGGCTACATGCAATGGAGTATTTTATACTGAGGAACTTGACTGAGCAGAGGTTATGGGATGTGCCACAGGGTTTTAGGCACAGGTGCAGGAAAACACCATTCACAGTTCAGTCTGGAAGCCAACATAAAGTGAAGAAGCTAACACTGAAAGCAAAGTACACTAATTCCAGGAAGGGGAACACAGCAGGGAACTTTTTCAATACTATTTACAATAGCCAAGACATGGAAGCAAACTAAATACCTATCAACAGAGGAATGGATAACGAAGATGTGATACACATGCACACACACACGCACACACAATGGAATATTATTACTCAGCCATATAAAAGAATGAGATAATGCCATTTGCAGCAAAATGGATGGACCTAGAGATTATCACACTAAGTGAAGTAAGCCAGACAAAGACAAGTATCATATACCACTTATATGTGGAACCTAAAAAAAAAGATACAAATGAACTTATTTACAAAATAGAATTAGACTCACAGACATAGAAAACAAATTTATGGTTACCAAAGGGGAAAGGTTGGGGGGATAAATTAAGAGTTTGGGATTAACATATACACACTACTATATATATAAATAGATAATCAAAAAGGACCTACTGTATAACACAGGGAACTCCACTCAATATTCTGTAATAACCTGTATGAGAAAATAATCTGAAAAAAGAATAGATATATGTATATATATATATATATATTTATATATATATATATATATAAAACTGAATCACTTTGTTGTACACCTGAAACTAACACAACATTGTGAATCACTATACTCCAATATAAATTTTTTTAAAAACAGTAACAAACAACTAAGTAACAATTAATTAATCAATCAGAATTATTAAACCATTTATTCATCTACTGAAAATCTCAGCCTAACTGTGTAAACAAATATGCACCCATGACTTCCTCTCCTATAACACTGTGTTTGTTAGACTTCTTTATAACATTCTCCAGGAACACAGAGTGGGAGACAATAATCAATCCTCCATGGGGTTTCAGGGACTGCTTCATAGACACAGCACTTTCATCTTTGTATCCATAAATGGGCAGGAGATGAGCTGGCAGTGAATTTATGCTCTATGGTCTATGAGAAAGAGCCCAAGACCATCCCAAAAACACTGACACAAATACAATGTAAGCCATGTGTGTAATGATGAATTTTTATGTAGTCATATAAAAAACAGAGCTGAAACTAATTTCATTATTTTGGGATGTAATCCATATAAACAATATTAATGACCTTTTTACATCTTTTTGGGGGGAGGATGATACAAAGTCTTTGAAATTCCATGTGCATTCTGCACTTACATACATCTCAATTTAGGCTAGCTGTGTCTCAAGTGCTCAATAGCCACAGGTGACCAGCGGCTACTGTATTAGACAACATATTTCTAGGCAGAGGAAAGAGAGCAGGTGAGAGCGAAGCTTAATTTTGAGTCTCAACAGGAAGTATTGATTTTGAAAGGCTACTCTTTCTTACTAAGGATTTTTAATTTCACCTTTTGGGTCACTAAGGAGCCTGTGTGTGTGTGTGTGTGCTGTGTGTCTGTGTGTGTGTGTTTAGTAGTGGTAAAGGGCTGACATGAAAAGTTTAAAAAGCTAAATTTGGCTAAAAATCAAACATAAATTAAGCATCTACACTGTCCCAGAAAGATCATGGGAAATGAAATAGAAATATGTTTTAGTGTCTATATACAAAAGTTCACAATACAGTTAGATGGGCAGCTTGGACAATAGTTAAGATCAGGGACAAAATGTTAATTAGATAGTAACAATTAATATGCCATTACATAAAATTCAGAAATTGGGAAAAAATCACAAGAAAAGAAAGATTTCAGTAGAAACTTGGGAAGATGGGCAGGGGTTGGGGTTAGACACAAATATGGAAATGAAAAAGTCAATTCCAGTCTATATTAGTATAAGTTGTGCCAGATAAAATATAGGATGCTCATTTAAACTAGAATTTTATATAAAAATAATTTTGGTGAATATATCTCAAATATTACATGATTATTATATATTAAAATATACTGATGATTTTTATGACATTTACAACTCTATAATACCCAAACAAAATCAGAAAAGCTGAGAATAGAAGTTCATATTAGAAAGGCTATTGAGAGAATTTTAAAATCAATTCACATACATTATCAGATTTAATTTTAAAACAGAACTCTGTGGTACTCCCTTTGTATTATCATCCCTAACTTAAAGATGAGGAAACTGAATCTTAATTTAGGTAACATGTGAGAGGTCACATGGTTAGGAAATGATGAGCCAGTATTTGAAGCTAGGTATGTTTTCTATCATAAAATATTCATTCCAAGGCTGATAGGTATTGAAAAGATATAGGTTAGAACTTCATGAAGGGCACAGAAGGTGATGATATCTAAGCTCTCTTGTGACTCTAAGATTTAGAAACCACTTCTGGCAAATATGTGCTAGATCCTGGCTAAGATTGGATTAACCCTACTGCCAAGAATAACTAGAAAATCTGGATAAAATGTGGACTCAGAGAGCTACCAGGCGGCCAAGACTTGAGGGGCTGAAATCTTGGAAAAGGAAGTCAGTCAAGTGAGTCAACCTTGGCTCTGCCTTTTCTCTGGAGACATCTGCTTCTTAGACAAAATGAGCTGACAGATGGAGCATTCAAGATAAAGTAGCAGCTAAGAAGCTCAGGCACTGAGCAAAGTTTCAAGTAGTCCCATGGAGCTGATAGAATAACATATTTCAAATAAATCATTGTGGTCAAGATTGAGAAATCAGGATTCCAAGGAGGCATGGATGCAACATTCCATACTGCTTTTTTTTTCAAAACATTTACCTGTTTACAAGTGATGGCCACATGACAAGAAAGTGATCACAGGTTTTGGTAGTCTCACAGTGCTGGGGAGACAAAAATTGGAGTTCAGGGGCTGCCAAGGGGAGGGTACGAAAAAGCAAACCAAACTTTTATTGGAACCATTGAAGGACTACACTTAGATGTGAGACTGGCTTGAAAATGAACCAGGACTCACAAAGACTAACTTCAGGGTCAAATCAGATCAAACCCAAACTGGACTAAAGTAAAATGTTTCTATGCTAACAGACTCCCCCCAAAAAAACAAATGTTCTCTGGGGAAAGAACATTCATTCCAAGACTATGCCATTTTTAATATCAAGTTCTCCAAAAAATTTCTTCAGAAATTATTGGACATACCAAGAGATGAGGCCAAAATAAAGAAAAAAATGCAATGGAAGTATATCCACAGATAATCTAGATATTGGTGTTATTAGACACAGATGATAAAATACTATACTTAATATAATAAAAATGCATGGGTAGATGGAAAATTTCAAAAGGAAAATGGGACCTATACAAAGAATCAAAAGTAAACTCTAGAAAAAGAAAGAATGAAATTAAAACTTAAGAAATGATCTTAATAACAGTCAAAACACTGCTGAAATGAAGATTAATTAACTGAAATAGGTTAGTAGAGAATATTGGACTATAAGACAACTGAGAAGAAAGCCTATGGAAATATTAAAATGAGGATAAGAAATTTAAGGAAGAGGAAAATGCTTATGTAATTGGAGTTCCATAAAAAAGGAGAGACAAAATTTGACAGAGTAACATTTAAGGGATGATTTGGGGGAAATTTTAAAAATCAGTTAAATGATTTAAGAATAGAATATAAAAGCAGTTCAAGTCCTAAACCAGATTATTAAAAAAAAATACAAATCATAGTAAAGCTGTTGAGAGCCAAATAAACTTTAAAAGCATCCAGGGCCTCCCTGGTGGCGCAAGTGGTTGAGAGTCCGCCTGCCGATGCAGGGGATACAGGTTCGTGCCCCGGTCTGGGAGGATCCCATATGCCGTGGAGCAGCTGGGCCCGTGAGCCATGGCCGCTGAGCCTGCGCGTCCGGAGCCTGCGCATCCGGAGCCTGTGCTCCGCAACGGGGGAGGCCACAGCAGTGAGAGGCCCGCATACCGCAAAAAAAAAAAAAAAAAAGCATCCAAATGAAGGAAAAGAAAGATAACCTTCAAAAGAGAAACAATAAAACTAAAAGCTAGCTTCTCAACTTAAAGGCTAAATCTAGAAGACAATTAAATGATACTTTTCAAAAAATTTTAAAATACAATTTAATCTAAAATTCTATAACTGGACAAAATCTACTTCAAAAATAAAGTTGGGGCTTCCCTGGTGGCACAGTGGTTGAGAGTCCGCCTGCTGATGCAGGGGACACAGGTTCGTGCCCCGGTCCGGGAAGATCCCACATGCCGCGGAGCGACTGGGCCCGTGAGCCATGGCCGCTGAGCCTGTGTGTCCAGAGACTGTGCTCCGCAATGGGAGAGGCCACAACAGTGAGAGGCCCGCATACCAAAAAAAAAAAAAAAAAAAAAAGGTGAAATTAAACCATTTTCAGAAAAAGAAAAACAGATTTTTTTAAACCAGTAGATCTGAACAAAATGACAAAAAATGTTTAAAAAAATCTTTATGATCTTTTATGACCCACCTCCTAGAGTAATGAAAATAGAAACAAAAATAAACAAATGGGACCTAATTAAACTTAAAACTTTTGCATAGCAAAGGAAACCATAAATAAGATGAAAAGACAACCCTCAGAATAGGAGAAAATGTTTGCAAACAAAGCAACTGACAAAGGATTAATCTCCAAAATATATGAACAGCTCATGCAGCTCAATATCAGAAAAACAAACAACCCAATCAAAAAATGGGTGGAAGACCTAGATAGACATTTCTTCAAGAAGACATACAGATGGCCAACAAGCACATGAAAAGATGCTCAACATTGCTAATTAGAGAAATGCAAGTCAAAACTACAGTATCACCTCACACCAGTCAGAATGGCCATCATCAAAAAATCTACAAACCATGAATGCTGGAGAGGGTGTGGAGAAAAGGGAACCCTCATGCACTGTTGATGGGAATGTAAATTGATGCAGCCACTATGGAAAACAGTATGGAAGTTCCTTAAAAAACTAAAAATAGAGCTACCATATGACCCAGCAATCCCACTACTGGGCATATATCCAGAGAAAACCATAATTCTAAAATACACATGCACCCCAAATTTCACAGCAGCACTATTTACAATAGCCAGGATATGGAAGCAACCTAAATGTCCATCAAAAGAGAAATGGATAAAGAAGATGTTGTACATATATACAATGGAATATTTCTCAGTTATAAAAAGGAACAAAGGTGAGTCATTTGTAGAGACGTGGATGGTTCTAGAGACTGTCATACTGAGTGAAGTAAGTCAGAAAGAGAAAAACAAGTATCATATATTAACGCATATACGTGGAAACTAGAAAAATGGTATAGATGATCTTATTGGCAAAGCACAGAGAACAAATGTATGGATACCAAGGGGGAAAGGGGTGGGGGTGGGAGGAATTGGGAGATTGGGATTGACACATATACACTATTGATACTATGTATAAAATAAATAACAAATAAGAACATATTTTATAGTACAGGGAACTCTACATAATGCACTGTGGTGACCTAAATGGGAAGGAAATCCAAAAAAGAAGGGATATATGTACATGTATAGCTGATTCATTTTGCTGTACAGTAGCAACTAACATAACATTGTAAAGAAACTACACTGCAAAAAAATTAATTAAAAAAAGTCTTTATGCAGAACAAAAACAATCTCAGATGGAGACATGGAAATACAAGAAGAAATTAAAGGTAAAACATGTGGTAAGTCTAAACAAATATTTTCTGTGAAAAATAACAATAACAGTTTCTCTGGTTTAATATACAGATACAATTATAATAAATAATTTAAAAACACAAATGGCAGGAAGGGATAAATTGCATTAACATGTGGAAAGTCTGCACTATCTTAAGTTGGAAAAACTCTAATTCAAGATGGACTGCAATATTTCACAGACAATTGTTGATGTATTTAGAACAATTAAGAAAACATGATAAGGAGCTTATAATTAACATCTTATAGAAAGAGACAGAGGAATGTTTAAAAATAAATACACTGTTAGCTGATGCAACAAGAAAAGACAATAAAAGGTATATTGATTGGATGGAGGAAATAAAACTGCCTTTTATTTTAGAAAAATTTAAATACTCAACAAACAAACTTCTGTAACTAATAAGTGATTACAGCACGTTTGCAGGATACAAGATTAATATAGAAAAGTCAATCATATCCCTCTATATTGGCAATGAACAAGTGGAATTTAAAGTTAAAATACATTACCATTTATATTAGCACATTACATTAAAAAATGAAATACTTAGGTATATACTTAACAAAATATGTAAAGAACTATATGAGAAAAGCTACAAAACTCTGATGAAAGGAATCAAAGTAGAACTAAATAAATGAAGAGATAGTCCATGCTCATAGGAAGACTCAATATTGTTCAATGTTGGCTATTCCCAAATTGATCTATAGATTTAATGAAATACCAATCAAAATTCCAGCAAATGATTTTGTGGATAAGAATAAATATATTCTAATGTCTACATGGGAAGGCAAAAGACCCTAAAAAGCCCACTCAATATTGAAGGAAAAGACTAGACAAATAGATCAATGGAACATAATAGAGAGCCAAAAAATAGACCTACATAAATTTGGTCAACTCATCTTAAACAAAGAAGCAAAGGCAATACAGTGGAGATAAGATAGTCTTTTCAGCAAAGGAATACTAAAGGTCCACATGCAAAGAAAAGAAAAAAGAAAAGAAAAGAAAGAAAGAATCTAGACACAGACTTTACACCCTTACCAAAGTTAACTCAAAATGAATAACAGACCTAAAGGTAAAATATATAACAATAAAACTTCTAGAGAATAAAACTTGGAGGACTTTCGGTATAGTGATGATTTTTTAGATACAATACAAAAGGTGAAATTCATGAAAGAAATAATTTACAAGCTGGACTTCATTAAAATTAAAGACTTCAGCTCTGTGAAAGACAAAAGAAAGAAGAAAAGCAGCAGACTAGGGGAAAATATTTGCAAATGACACATCTCATAAAGGATTGTAATCTAAAATATTCAAAGAATTCTTAAAATTCAAGAACAAGAAAATGAAGAACTCAATTAAGAAAATGGACCAAAGGCATAACAGACACCTCACTGAAGAACATATAGAGATGGCAAGTAATGTATGAAAAGACATTTAACATCATAAGTCATTAGGGAATTGCAAATTCAAACAATAATTAGATACCACCATATACCTAGTAGAATGTCCATAATCAAAAACATAGATAACAGCAAATGTTGGTGAGAATGTAGAGCAAAAAGAATTCTCATTCACTGATGAGGAGAATACAAAATGGTACACCTACTTTGGAAGATTGTTTGGCAGTTTCTAACAAAAATAACACACTCTTGCCATATGATCCAGCAGTACTGCTCCTTGATAGTTAGCCAAATGAGTTGAAGAGCCCTGCATACTGATGTTTATAGTGGCTTTATTCATAAATGCTAAAACTTGGAAGGAACCAAGATGTTCTTCAGTAGGTGAACGAATAAGTAAACATTTGTACATCTAGACAATGAAATATTATTCAGTGCTAAAAAGAAATGAATATCAAGTCATAAGAAGGCATAAAGGAAATTTAAGGGCACTTTCACTAAGTGAAAGAAGACAATGTGGAAGGAGTAAGTACTGCATGATTCAACCTATATGAAATTCTGGACGAGGTAGCTATGGAGACGATAAAAAGATCAATGGCTGCTGAGAGTTAGTGGGGAATGGGGGTTGAGTATGCAGGGAACAGAGGATTTTTAGGGCCATGAACTATTCTGCATAAAAACATAAAGGTGGATACGTGTCTGAAATCATAGAATGTACATCACCAAGAGCGAACCCCAATGTAAATGGTAGTCTTTGGGTGATGATGCTGTGTCAACGTAGTTAATAATTGTAACACATGCACCACTCTGGTGGGGTGTTGATAAAGGGGGAGGTGACGCATGTGTGGGGCAGAGGGTATATGGGGGACTCTGTACATTCCTCTCAATTTTGCTGTGAACCTAAAACTGTTCAAAAAAATAAAGTATATTAAAATAAATAAATAAATGCATGACTAATTTTTTTAAAAGGAGGAAATAGAGAAAACAGAACACAACAGATGGGACAAATAAAAAACTAACAGAGAATAACAGACTTACACTGGAATATGTAAATAATTAAATTAAGCATAACTAAACTAAACAATTCAAAATTAAAATTAAATATTGCCAAACTGGATTAAAAGCAACTAAATGCTGCTTGCAAGATTTACACTTTAAATGTACAAAAATACGTACTCTGAAACCGTTATCCATAAAAAGCCTGATATGAGACTAATTAGATGTACTGACAAGAGATTGATTAGACATTAATGAAAGAAACATTACTCCTGACTTATGGTTCAATTCACCAGGAGATAGTAATTCTAACTTTGTATGCACTGATAATGAGGGTTTAAAATATATGAAAGAAGAAATGAAAGAACTAAAAGGACAAATATATCATCTATAATACTGTGGAAAGTTTTTACACACTATTCTCATTAACTGGCAGAACCACTCACGCAATTTGGTAAGGAAATGGAGGACATAAATAATATGGTTGATGAAATGCACCTAATCAACATACTTAGAACACTAAGAATAACAACTTCTAGAGACATCATGTTTGCAATTGAACATGGAATTTTTTTCTATAAGTGACCATAAGCAAAGACTCGATAAATACACAAGGATTAAAATTATATGGTGGTATATTCTCTGACAATAGTAGAATTAAGTAGAACTCAATAAAAAAATAAAACTACGTAAAGAATTCTAAAAATATTTGGCAACTTTTAAATAGAACATAGGTCTAGGAAATAATCAAAATGACAATTTGGAGACACTTTTAACTAGATAATAATAATAACAATAAGAAGAAGAAGGAGAAGAAGAAGAAAGAAGGGGGTAGGAGTAGAAAAAGAAAAAGGAGGAGAAACATATTAAACTTGTGAGATGCAAAAAAAGCCATACCTACAAGAAAAATGTTTATCCTAAATACATATGCTAGAAAAGAAGAAAGGTAAAAATCACTTATATGAATAGTCATCTTAAGAAATCAGCCAAAGAATGATAAATTGAATGCAAAGAATTTAGAAGGAAAAATAAGGTAAGAGTACAAATGGAGAAATTCTAAAACAATATTAAGGAAACTTAATAGAGCCACACTTAGTTTTTTGAAAATTAATAAGTTGACAAAATCCTATTGAGATTATTAAATTTAAAAAATAGAGGGCACAAACTACCCATATCAGAATGAAAAAAAGGCTATCACTAAAAATCTTGCAGGTATTAAAGTGATAATATAAAATATCATCAACAACCATAAGCCAGTATGTTTGATTATGCACATGAACTAGATATATTCTTAGAAAATTACAATTTAACAAAACTGACAATGTAACAAAACTGAAAGAGGGAAAACCTAATCCCATACAGGGTATGTGAAAAAACAAATATTACACTTAATGTTAGAATATTAACTACTTTCCCCAAATTAAGCTGGGGAAGAGACAGAAATGCTCATTATCACCACCTCTATTCAACATTGTGTTGGAGGTTCTATGCAGAGCAATTGGCAAGAGAAAGGCATAGATTTGAAAAATAAAATAAAAATGAATATTTGCAGATGGTATGATCATGTTTACAGAAAATTTTAAAATCTACAATCCATATGTCTTATCATGTGCATTTGGTAAAGTCACTGGGTATATGGCCAGTGTACAAAAATCGGTTGCATTTCTCTATACCAGAAATCAGCCAGTCGAAATATTTTTTTAAATGATGCTATTTACCTTAATACCAAGAAACACCAAATGTCTAAAAATGAGTCTATCAAAATTTAAGTATGGCACAAAAATCCTATAGAATATTGAGAAAATTATTGTGCATGAATTGAAAGAGTCAATATTATAAAAATGTTAATTCTCTCCCTGGTCATTTGGTTTAGTAAAATCCCAAAAGAAATCCTAGCAAGGGTTGTAGTGGGGTTTTTTTGCTAAAGATGATTTTAAAATTTATATGGACATGCACATGGCCAAGAATAACTAAGGCAGTCATGAGAAAGAATGAAGTTTAAAGATTTCACTTCCATATATAAATAAGTGATAGTTAAGACAGTATGATATTAGCTTAAATATATATAAATAGACCGATAGAATAGAATAAAGATTCAGAAACATATCTACCAATGTATATGGACATATATTTTATGAAAATTTGATTTTCCAGAATAGTGGGTAAAGCTCTGACAGTCTTCTCAATAAATGTTAGTAAGTCCATTTGCTATTCATGTAGGAAAAATGAATACTGACCTTCTCTCACACCACATACACAAATTAACTCTAAATGGACATGGATTTAATTATGAAAGTTAAAAATTTAAAAAGCTTATAGAAAATAACATGAGAAAGTCTTGAGGATAGACAAAAATTTCCTATGCAAGATACAACTACTACTAACCATAAGGAAAAGATGGGTAAGCCAGGCTATATTAAAAATAATAAATTCAATTCTTCAAAATATACCAATAAGAGAGTGAAAAAATATAGAGTGACTGAAAACACTAACAATACATATATCTGACAAAGGACTTGTGTTCAGAATATATGACTCCTACAAATTGACAGGAAAAAGATATTTTTGTTAAAAGAAAAGGCTTGAGTTGGAATTTTTGAAAGATGATATCAAAATAGCTAATAAACATTTGAAGTTGCTCTCCTTCATTCACGTTAGCAAATTACAAACTAAAAACACAATGAGATAGTATTACACTTTCATGGGAATTTCTCTATATTAATATGACAGCAATACTAACTGTTGGGGAAGAAGAATATAAATTATTTTAAATGCTTTGGAAGAATTGTTGGCATTAACTGTTGAAGCAGAAATTATGCCCACCACTGCTGGTTATACACCCAACAGAAATGCACACACTTTGTGCAGCAGAATACATGTACAAGGCTATTAACAGCATCAAGATTCCTAACAGCCGTAAACTGAAAACAACCCAGTTGTTTTATTTAATGGGATACCCTGAAACAATAAAAACGAGTGAACCACTGTAATGCATAATAGGGAGAATAAATCTCACAAAAAAATTGTTGAGAAAAAAAAATCCTGCACAATAGAGTACATACCATATGATCCCATCTATATAAGGTCCAAAAAAGGCAAAATTCCATGATGGTGATAGGTCTCTCTCAGGTAGATGGCTGGGAGGAGGCATGAAGGAACTTCTGGATTATTGCCCATATTTTGTTTCCTTCTCTGAGTATGTTTAATATATATATATATATATATATATATATATATATATATGTTTAATATATATGTGTATATATATATATATATATATATATATATATATATATATATTTACCACGATTCTACTGCTGGTTGATATGTTATGCTTGAATTATAAAAGTTGTAGGCATTTTCAAAAGGGAAACTGATGCATTAATGACTTCAGTGGAGCTTCCATCGGTCTTGGTCTCACAGCTGGCCCAGGAAAAGAAAGAGAAGGATGTGGTCCAGAGAAATGTAGAGCTGCTAATATGGGAACAATGGGAGAAAGACCATGGTAAAGGTATGGATGGGGAGATACAGGCTTCCATATATTGTATCAAGTCTTGGGATTACTCCAGCATTGTCAAGTGGAGACATACACCTGACATGAAGGAAATGTTGGCACTGCCCTGAGGGGGAACGTAGATAAAGGAGATAGTCATGGAGGAAAGATTGATAACTCAGTCTTTTCTATACTCATCCTGACTTGATGTAATTATTGTCAGTCTATAGCATTTATTATATTTGTCACTCAGTTTGACAATTGATTATGTGTATCCTGTCTTGTGTTGTCACTTAACTATTTCAAGATGTATTAGGCTGAACCATATGGAATTGTCAATATTCAACCGTTTTCGTACAGGTCAACTTAATAAGGTGTGTGCCTGAACAAAATTTCCATTAGCATTTTTGCTATGGCTAGCACGCCTCTAAACTCTCTGATCCTCGCTTCCTTCGCCCACAAAATGGGTATTCACAGAACTGCCTCAATTATGTAATGAAATTTTCAAGTGAAAGTGCTTTGTAAACTCTGATGTAAGATAAAGCTCCAGTTATTAATGCAAAGACTAATATAAGCTATTCCTACATAAATCCTGCCAAAGGAAAGCATATGTGCAGGGACTGTAACTGGAATCTCTGTAACTAAAGGAATAAAAGTAAAAGAGACTTTATAATATGTAATCCAGCAGAAACGGCAGAAGAGAGATGAAAAAAATGGATAAGTGTTGTTTAGATCTGACATTGTGGCCATTTTGAAAATGTAAGTTCTCATTATGTTACTTTCCTTTTTAAAAGCTTCGTGGACAAGCCAGTAGCCTGGCATACAGATTCCTTCACAGCTAATCCTCAACATTTATTTCCAGTCTCAAATTTATGGCCATTCACCTCCTCATAAACCTACTATGTTGTCAAGCACCTACTAGGTGATGGAAATACAACACTGATCATGAGTGACAGAGGCTCTATCACCTCAAAGCATCCAATCTAGAAGACTAGACAGGCGATTCAACCATCAACTACCCGAGAGAAAATAAAGACTGACAGAATAATTTAGAGCTTTGTGAGCACATAGCTTAAACCAGTCTCAGAAAGTGGAGGCTGCTTCCAGAAGAATTGACATCAAAGTCTAGATCTGAAGGTTGAATGGTGATAGGCAGGCACATGAAAAGGCCTGGAGAGAGAGCATGGGCTATTCAAAGTCTGGGGAGGTGGTGGGTAAACACAGCAAGAAGCTCAAGGTGAGATGGAAGACACTGAGGAAGAACAAAGGTGTTTTAGGACACACTAAGGTGTTTGGACTTTATCCTAAAGGAAATGTCACTGAAATCATTGAAGAAATAAAGCAGCAAGACTGTATAAGTAGTGGATCACTGAAGAAACCAAAGAGGAAATCAAAAAACACCTAGAGACAAATGACAATGAAAACACGATGACCCAAAACCCCTGGGATGCAGCAAAAGCAGTTCTAAGAGGGAAGTTAATAGCAATACAATCCTGCCTCAGGAAACAAGAAAAAATCTCAAGTAAACAGCTTAACCTTACAACTAAAGCAACTAGAGAAAGACGAACAAACAAAACTCAAGGTTAGTAGAAGGAAAAAAATCATAATGATCAGAGCAGAAATAAATTAGAGATGAAGAAAACAATACAATAGATCAATGAAACTAAAAACTGATTCTTTGAAAAGATAAACAAAATTGATAAACCTTTAGGCAGACTCATCAAAAGAAGAAAAAGGAGAAGATTATATGAGTAGTTTTGCATTTTAGAGAAGTAACCATGGCTGACAGGGACAAGAACTGAGAAGGTAAGATAGGTGGCAGGTAGCAAGTAACTACAAGAGATTGCTGTTGTAGTACCAGATAACAAATGCAGAACTGAACTATTATGATGGGCTTATGGGGTCTGGTTGGTGAGATCAAGTGTGAAAACCCTACTCTCTTATTGCTTCTGTCATCTCTGTGAAATAGAAAATGAGGACAACTGCCGAAACTAAGTTCAAAGACAACATCTGTGCAGTAAAGAATTTAGCCTTGCCCCAAAAGAGGTCTGACCTTTGCTGTTGGCTTTTGGGTGGTGATCTCTAAACCCTTAAAATGTCATGCCTGAGAGGCGTGTCTTTGTTTGCCTTGGGGCCTTGGGTCACACTGGATAGTCTAACAATATGATTTAGGGAAGGGGCCAGTAACACCAGAAAGACCACCAATTTCATGAAGATGGGGACTTTGGGTTATCCTGGAAAGTGAGATCAACCCTATGGGCAATCAAGTGATTGATCATTCATGCCTATGTGATGGAACCCTTATAAAAGCTCTTAACATAGAGGGTCAGGTGAGTTTCCCTTGTTGCCAACACTCCATGCAAATCTCCTCACATCATTGCTGGGGAAGTAGTGCCCTGAATCCACACGAGAGGAAAATGGAAGCTCTGCATTTGGTATTTCGCTAGACTCTGCCCTATATGATTCTTCTGTTGGCTGAGTTTAATCTCTTTCTTTTCCCTGTAATAAAACATAACCATGACTATCACTGGTTTAAGTGAGTTCCGTGAGTTCTTCTAGAGAATTATCAAAAATCAAGGTATCTTGGAAACTCCTTGAACTTGCAATTGGTGCCAGAAATGAGAGTGGTTTTGTGTGGACTGTGTTCCTTCAAACTGTACAGTTGGCTAAAACTCTTGCAGCATCGTTGGGCTCAGGAGAATAGAGATGTGAAGTAACTACTGTCAAGAATGTGAGCATCAGCTGAGCAGGGAAGGAGATGGGGGTTGATAGGCACTTGAGGCCCTGGGATGAGTGGTGAGTGGGAGGGGACAGTTAGGTGGCACGGACCCTGCAGCACCAGTGCAGACCACTGCTCTCGTCACTCAACTTTTCTGGATTCACGTTGCCTGTACTCCACATGTATTCTGTCTGTTATGCAAGTCTGGATCCAGTTTCCTGTGCATTATCCAAGTCCCCCGTATCCTTTCAACTGGTTTCCCATTTTGCTTAAGACAGCCATGACCCAAGGTTGATTTCTGTGGCCTACAAACAAGAATCCTAAAATGCTTTCTTTTTACCTCTATGGGCATCATATTACATTTTGCCAAGTTTAAATTATAACACTCTCCCTCATTGCAGTCTATGCATGCAAGCCTTTGCCACACATTTTAACTGAAACTCTGCTTACTGAGTCTCAATAGGACAAGATATTGATATTTAGCACAGTTTGGATTCAGCTTGCTGATTTTCCTCATTCCTTGAAAGTGTGCACAGTCATGCACTTTTATTTCCCCTCACGCTTTGTTACAGAACATCTGTGCCTTGTTGCCCTCCCCCACAACCCCGGTATTATTCATTTTAGAAATACTGTCCTTGCAACAACTAGTGACAGAGTATTTCAAATTTTAGAGTATTAAAATGGCAATATTCCTTAGCTTTACGTTCCAATTTCCAAGCCATGTTTGGATTGCTGTTTTTCATTAGTCGTAAGCAGAAGTAATAATTCCTTAAAAGTTAAGAAGACTCAGGAATTGAGTCAGGAACAAAAGAACAGACAGTACTGTTGGTTTATAAAAACATTTACTGGAACGCGCTCTTCAACATACAAGTATGCAGAACCGCTGCAGATAGACAGCTGTGTGTCTCAACACTTGTGACAAACAGAACTCAGAGGGAAACATATTTTTTAAAGGAGAAAGAGGCATCAACATACATTCATCATTGGGTATGAGGACAATGCAAGCTTACAATATAAGTCTGAGCAAAAGAGAATCAGCTTGTGAAAAATGATGAGTTTTTTTTTTCCCCTCATGAAATACTTTCTGCAGTTGTCAGCATAGCTTCTTCGTCGCCTTGTAATTTTACAGCCAGTACATTTTAATCATGAAGAAGACTCAGAAGATTTTATAGCTAACTTAGGGTTAGTGGCCCAAGATAGTCCTTCCTCTGAATTTCTCATTGTGAGCCCTACGTACTAAGGAAATAAGAAAGTTTTGGGGACTAAATGAAAGTCAAACTTTATAACAATGAAAGACAAATGAAAAGAAACAGCCAAATACGTTCTCAGAATTCTTGGGATAACTTTTTTTAAGGCACAATGATCTATGTTTAAAAAATATGAGACTGGACAAGTTCCCATTCCTTTAGCATTTATGTAATGAATATATATGTGAATATAAACACAGATGGGATATCTTGAGGCAGAGATAGCATATTATAGTGCCATGATTCTAAAACCAGAAGACTTCCATTCTTGATGTCAATAAATTAAATTACATTAGAAATAGTGGTGTGCCTTAAAATTGAAACAGAAGGAGACTATAAAAGACAATCTCTTTCTTCTACCTGAAATGCCTACAACTTCATTTTTTCCTATCAGAATATTATGTGTAATTAAGATCCTGTTCAAAAACCATTGCTGAGATAAAGTCATGTTTATAGTGCAATTGTTCTGACGAATCTGTGCTCCCCACAAACTGTTCATAAATTGGTTACTTTTTAAAAGTAGGCTGTCAACTCATTATCTCTGGCCTTAGCTTTACCATAACAAAGATACTCCTAGATATTTGGGAAATGTTAGATATCAAATGGAAGAAGAATTACAAGCTAGTAGATGAGTCTATCACTTCAAGACTAAACAAACAAACAAATGTTGAAGCACCTATATTAAAGCAAAAAATGATAGCAAATGGAATAAGTATTTAAGTGTAAGAACAAATCATAAAAACTAAAAAAAATATTTGAATGTTAATGTAATTTAATTACATGCTTAGGACTTCCTAAGCACACAACCAAGGTGAATCTATAAATGAAAGTATTAATTTGAGTACATAAAAATTAAACTTTTGGGTTATTAATGTTAAAAGGCAAAAAGTACGTGTGTGGAGTATATTCTTTCTCACACACAAAAATATATGAAAAAGGTTTAATATCCTTGAAATACAAAAACTAATTTCAAATCCATAAGAATAACAGTAAGCATCTCTATAGAAATTGACAATATCAACATACATGAATAATTAATTTAGAAATTACGTGAAGATAATAAATAATAAAAAATTTAGCCCTAATTATATGCAAAAGAAATGAAACACATATACATAACTTTTCTATCTTTCAGATGAATGAAGGTTTTAAAAAATGGTGATACTAAGAAAGAGTATGGGAAAAGTAGCATGCCAATCCCCTAATGAGGCTATTGCAGGGCAATTTGACAATGTGTATGATAAATCATTTACAGTACATACTCTGGAATTTCACTTTTACAGGAAAATGTGAGAAGGGCACAACAATGTAGGGCAAGGATATCTACACAGAATTGCTATATGTACTGGCCCACCAACACTGGACTGATTAAATTATGATGAATCCATATGATGAACTATTAAGAACAATAATGTGGACACACATTGATATTTACAATATGCTGTTGAATGCAAAATATGCCATATTTGTAATAATAAAAAGAGCCATGGAGCAAAATGTGGACAATAGTTGTCATTTGTTCAATACATATTGGCATAAGTATTTGTGATTTAAAAAATGTTGACATGCTATCTAATTTTTATATAATGAAGAATGAATGGCCTTCATAATAAAAAAATAAAATTTACTAAATATCTCACAAATCACTAGAGACAAATGGGAAAATAAATTTATTCATAAAGATATGATTGAAGATTGCACTTAGGTGCTGAATAATAGGGACCTAGTTAAATAAATTATGGTACTTCCATATGGCAAAATGTGAGCTAGCTATTGCTTTAATTATAATATGGGAAAATTTTATTTTACAATGTTAAAATTAAAAGTCAGACAGGAAAATTATATATATATATATATTTTATGATAGCAAATACATACTTTTTTTTAGCAAAAGGCAGGAAGGACATACCATAAAATTTTCAGTGATTGTCCACATGGTCATATTGAAAATATTTATTTTCTTCCTTCTAGTTTGTTGCAGTATTTTATTTTATTTATTTATTTATTTATTTGTTTTTATTTTTTTTTGCGGTACATGGGCCTCTCACTGTTGTGACCTCTCCCGTTGCAGAGCACAGGCTCCGAACGTACAGGCTCAGTGGCCATGGCTCACGGGCCCAGCCGCTCCGCGGCATGTGGGATCTTCCCGGACTGGGGCACGAACCCGTGTCCCCTGCATTGGCAGGCGGACTCTCAACCACTGCGCCACCAGGGAAGCCCTGTTGCAGTATTTTAAATTGTTTCACACCAAGAAATTTTCATCATTGTGATCTTTTCAAAACTTTATCAATTCCTGCTCCCCAGAGCCAATTGCTTTCAATTCTTGCAATGAGTTGACTCTTGCTGTCCTTATATTCCCTGTCTCTAAATAACGTACTTATATTTCTATGGTCGATTTTTCAGTTTTAGGACAGCTGGCTGCCTGGCTCTGAATCTCAGCTTTACCACTCACTGCCTGTGTGACCTTCAGCAAGTTACTTAACCTCTCTGTGCCTCAGTTTCCTCATCTGTGGAACCAGGATAATAATAAGATTATTTTGTAAAAATTGAATTATGTAATACCTGCAAAGTGTTTAAGACAGTGTTTGGCACACAGTAAATGTTCAGTAGTAGCTATTCTTATTACAGGGTATGTTTGCCCCTGTAATAAAAGCCTCCTGCCAATGTAAAAAAAAGAAAACAACAAACAACTTTATCAATAATAAAAAAGTAGACTTATCCATCAACAGCAAGGAAAATATGCTTCACACTTGCAGGAAGGGAAGGTTTTCATCCTACTTATATCATTAATCCTTCTGGGTAAAATGACTCTGATCATGACTGAATGGTGATGGTAAAGAGAAACATGCTATATACCTAATGATTGTTTGGTTCAAGCTGAACCTAAATTAAGCTTTAAAATCGATGCCTTCATATACATGATACATCAATTCTTGAGAAGTTTATAAAGTTTCAGTTATACAAGATGAATCAGGTCCAGATATCTGCCATATATCATGCCTATAGTTAACAAAACTGTGTTGTACACTTAAAGTTTTGTTACAAAGGTAGATCTTCAGTGTTCTTACCACATTAAAAAAAATACAGTATATGCAAGTCAATTGTGTGGAATAAAGAAAAAAATTCTACCTTTTTAAAAAAAGAAAAGTTATTATGTGTAAAAATTGTATATGGATTCCTAATTCTCCTCCAACTTTCTCTACAAAAAGAGAAATGTGTTTCTATGTAAAGAAAAACTGAAGCTCTGGCAAAATAAAATAAGCTGTGAATTATCAACTTGTTTTCTTAGGGTATCAGAGCCATGTGTCTGTGCACTTAGTAAAGGAGGCCATTTGCCTCGACACTTTGACTCTCCCTTTGAAGGATATCCCATTTGCTTTTTCTTACTTGAATTCCATGATTGCTCTGTAGTCCATCACATTGTTGCCACTACCTTGAAGACTAACCTACCTTAGACCTTCATAGATGCAGTTCTAGACATTACTGGTAAGCTATAAATCTTATTTTTCTGATCATTAAAATTATGTATGTTGAAATTGTAAACATTCCAGTGAATCCAGGTAGTAAAAGAAGATTAAAAATTTCCCAATTTATATACTAATTTATACTAATAGATAAATCATGTTAACTTTTAGCTGCATTTCCTTTGTCTCTTTGTGTATTTCACACATATGTGTATAAATTATATGTATATATAGCATATGTGCATACCTATTACATATATAAATTATATGCATATATAACATATCATATGATGTTATTTTATATTGTTTCCATATAAATGTTACTCAAAAGTATGCTCAATGCTCTATCACTTTCTAGATGAAGTGTCAAATCTGCAGTTTTGCTTTCAAGAATTTTCTTTCCTATGCCTCCGTCTACTTTTCTGGTTTATTTTTAAATAATGCTCTGCATTCAAACTGCATTAGTTCAGATCCCTAGTTCTACAGCTTCATAATTATATGGTTTTGGGTGGGTAAATTAATCTCTGTTCTAAAGATTCCTCATCTATAAAATGGTTATAATAATAATTCTTGTTACAGACTTATTCTGAGATTAAATTATGTAATCTGTGGTTCACGGTAACCAGCCCACAAATGTATTAATCTTTATTATTGTCCAGGAAAACCATATTACTCATTCTTCCCCAATATGGCCCATGACTTTTCGTATTTCATCTCCGCTCACACTTGTGTTTTTATGCCTCCTGCCCCCCATTCCCACTTGTTAAAATCTTTACTATTTTCAATGTCTACCTCAAATAAACTTCCTCCAAATTTCTATTCAAATGACATATTTGCGTTTTTAAAAACTATTTAACATTTTCTTACACAATACCTATTATTGCACGTATATTCAGTCTGGTGTTATATATAAATTACTCATTCCTCTACTGAGTTTAAATATTTTAAGTACAAGAACTAAATTTACATGTTTTTAATCCTCTCAGAGTCTAGCCTTTTATTTCAAACCTAGTAAGAAAAAGGAGGTAACAATTTAAAGGTTATATCTGATAGAATTTTTTTTAAAGCCTCGGATTTTGAGTGCTTGTAGGCATTTCTCATTAGGTAAGTTAGTTAGAATATACCTTTATTCAGTTTTATACACATTCATTCACTCAACAAATGTTTATTGAGCTTCTATCATGCTCTAGACTCTGGAGAAATATTGGTAGACAATACAGGCAAAGTCCTTGCTCTTAGGGAGATAATATTCTAGTGAAGACAATAAATAAACAGACAAATGAGATAATTCCAGTGCAAGAAGGCAATAACTCAGCGGGAGTGGTTGGACCCCAGTAGAGCATGCCATTTAGGTTGGAGTTGGGATCTGGCTTCACCAAGAGGATGTTTGGAAGAAAAGAAGCCAACTAAACTAAATTCTGGGGGAGCTGTGTTTCAGGCACACAAAACAGCATATCCAGCAAAGACCCCCAAACAGTAGTTTGACCTGTTCCAGAAACTTCAAGAAAGTTAAATGCAGTTACAATACAGTGAACAAGTGGGATGGGTTGTATTAAGTGAGGTTGGAAAAGTAGACACTTGTTCATGTAGAGCCTTGAAAGAGATTTGTATTTTTACATTTTATCACAAGAATAATGAAAAAGCCCTGGAGGAGAGTGACATAATACTTTGTGTTTGACCAGTGGGAGGCAGCAGCAGGAGTACAGAGAGTGGTCTGGGGAATTATTCCTGCCCCTATTTAGCTCAGCAGGGACTGGCAGTGACTGCAGTTGAATCTCATGGCTCTTTCTTGGGTCAGTTTTCTCGGGGTTCCAAGTAAATTGCATCCTCCCCTTGAGCCTCCAGGCCCAAGCATGGTCATGTCTATTGGCTATTGTTAGTCCCAGATGCTTCACCATTCCAGATCCCTCAGCTTTGCCCATACCTTTGCAAAATGGCTTTTGTAAGCACCTGTTGGGTTACAGTCTCTAAGCCAGCTGCTTCTGCTGGGCACTGGCTGACACAGAGGTTTTGCAATTAGGCCAGGTCTGCAAGACTGGAAGGTTCCCTCTGGGGCCATGTCCATTCGAAGGCTAAATCCACAAGGACCTTTTCTCATCTGGTACAAGGTGAAAATGAAGTCAGCGATGATTATCTCTACTCTTCCCACCATTTCACACTCTTTTGAGATAATTCTTTTGGGGGGTACATTAGGAAGCCTGTCTCTGTATGAAGCACTTTGCTGACTGCATCAAACTCTGGGATAGGGCTTGTTAGTCTTAGCCAGTTGAGCCCTGCTGTGAACCACACAAAGAATCTCCATCCATCAGCCCTGGCCAAGCAAGGTCCAAGGGCCTAGTGACTCTGAGGCTGAATTCCTTGTTCCCTCTGTAGATCAGCAAGGAGCTGATTCTAAGATTGAAAGGGATTTTTATTACATTTAGTTAATATTATATATTTAAAAAGAGACTGCAATTTTACGAAAGGCAAACAGACCATGTGTGTATTCTGAATTTATGCTAACAATCTCTTGAAGAACAACAGATAACAGTTATAAATATTCATTTCTTTCAAAATCCTTATTACTTCTTATACACACATATTGTTTTCTAGGGATGCTCAAAAACTTCTTGTAATTGCTCACCTATACATATGAATTCTTGGTGAAGACAATTTACTCTGTTTATAAATATTTCCTAACATGAACTTGACTGCTACTTCTTGTCACACACTACTGCAATGAAAAACATGCACTTTGGGCCATTCTCCATTTGTATGTTTTATGAATGATGTAGCTTCCTCCTTATGAATGATGTAGTGTCAGCCTTGATGCACTGACACTGCCTGGAAGTCACAAAGGTAGGCTAGAGAATGTGTATTCTAAGAAAAGCTTAGCTGATGAAGGCCACAAGCAGACCTAAGTATGATAAAAGTTTCATCCTTTATTAAGAAAGGGAAAAAACTCTAAGTTCAGTATTAAGACCATTTCTCCTCTATCCAGAGGGCCAGTCTAAGCTCAAAGGTGAAAATTAGGATGCTTTCATTTTTTCAGCTTTTGCTATCAGGTTTTTTAAATTCCCTAAATTTTTTTTCTCAAATAATATGTTCCCAAACCTCTGATTTCTAACAATATCTTTTTCTCAAAAGCCTGATTCTTGAATTTTAAGAATTAATTGTAAGCTTTATGAAGCCATTTCCTTCCTTCCTTCCCTCCTTCCTTCCTTCCTTCCTTCCTCCAACCCTCCCTCCCTTCCTTCCTCCTCCCTCCCTCCGTCCCTCCTTCCTTTCTTCCTTCCTTCTTCCTTCCCTCCCTCCCTTCCTTCCTCCACCTTCCTTCCTCCCTCCCTCCCTCCTCCCTCCCTCCCTCCTTCCTTCCTCCACTCTTCCTTCCTTCCTTCTTTCCTTCCTTCCTTCCTCCTCCCTCCCTCCCTCCTTCCTTCCTTTCTTCCTTCCTCCCTCCCTCCCTCCTTTCCTTCCTCCTCCTTCCTTCTTTCCTTCCTTCCTTCCTTCCTTCCTCCCTCTCTCTCTGTTCAGCTTGCTCACTTTCACTCTGTCTCTGAATAATGTTAGAACCTCATTAAAATTTGAATATTCTTAAAATTTACTTACTTACTTTATTTATTTATTTATTTTTGCCACCCCGTGCAGGTTTTGGGATCCTAGTTCCCCGACCAGGGATCGAACCTGGGCCCTCGGCAGTAAAAGCATGGAGTCCTAACCACTGGACTGCCAGGGAAGTCCCTGAGTATTTTTTTTAATGCACTACACACCTAAGGAGCTTAATTCCCTCATGGAAGATACAGATATCTTATTTAAATTAAGGACAGTTTATAATCCTTTGCCAGTCTCTAGATTCACAGCAGACACGCAGGGAACAGTTTTCTGTTTTGGTTTTCTTTCATGGTTACATTCATCCTGGCTCTTCAATGTCAACATGTATCTTTACAACAACAGGAAACACACTTGATAGTATTTGCCTCCATTTCAACTTTACATTTTCTCCTAAATTCTTTTCTGATTTTACCTTCCAGGTAGGTTAACATTTCTGTTATGAACATGGTCCCTATAGGTTTCAAAATGCCCAAGAGAATATAACTTCATTTATAAACACTATATTTTGTTTTTATATATCTGCTCATTTTCATATGTTGTGTATACACTTTAACATGTGTTCATTGTAGTCTAGTTTGTGCTTTTTCTCCCCAGGCTTCCAAATCCAACACATTCTGCTAAAGTGTAAAACAAAATGCTTTCCTGTTTTGAAGGAGTGTTTTCACTTTCAAGTTATATAATTTACTTATCCATGTGCCCTAAGGAAAATAAATAGTATAATTTTTTTTTTACAGAAATTCAAATCCAACGAAAAATTAATATATTCTCTAGATGTATATGCTTCATCAATCTTTGGTAAACATATCCTTTAATTCACTTTTTATATTTTGGAAATTTCTAATATAATTTTTATTTATTTACTTATATATGCATGCATGTGATATGTGTGTATGTGTAGACAGATAGCTGTATCTTCCTCTTTACCTTGTTCAAAGTAGAATTTGAGGTCCTTAAGTAAATGGTTTAACTTTGCATACCTTTTACCATTCATAAAATATGGGTAATGCCTACTGGAAGATGGAAATATTTTAAAATAATAGTAGGCTTATAAAGCTTATGAATTTTGTAAGAGTTAGGTTCTAAAAGTGCAGGGAAAATATATTTGACTCCCTGTTTTTCAAAGTAAAATCAGTCACTGCACATTCTGCTATTTTCCATAGTTTCTGGGTTTCATATGCTAATATTTTGGTATCATAACCTTTGCGCTGCGTTATTAAAATCTGAAGCTATACTATTGAAATACCATCCAATCTTGCTCACTGAAACAATGAGAAATTCATTAAACTTGTTCAATAAAATTGAAAGAACTGTTAGAATTACTGTTAGCTTGGGGGATGGGTTCATTCAGTACATTGCATGGGACACTTTTTGTTGATTCCTTAGTTTTGCCAAAGAATAAAGGTAACTTACACATATTGTATGATTGCTGAATGGCATGAGGAATCATGTTTTCATGGCTCTGTCAAAACCTCATTAGTTTGATGCCAGTGACATGGAAGACATGGAGACAACTCTGCCTGTCTCTGGTGATGCTCACCCATCAGAGTATTTTTATAAACATGATTGTGAGGGGAATTAATGGGCATAAATGTAATTGCAAGTACTGGACTGACTTTTTGTGAAGAGATCACTTCTGAACAAAATTAAATATCTTTCCAAATATTCCTATGCTTTTCCCAAAATGAATTGAATGTGTTCTTAGTAGTTTAAATGACTCTGTACTAAAAAATGGAAATTTAGGTTCTATCTCTAAATCTCCTAAGTTTTCTGATCTCAGTGTCCTCTTTATATTGAGATTACTTCCATTCCAAGACCCTGTAATCCATAGTTTTCACTATTTCAAACTGATTTCCAAGATTAATAAGGCTATGTAATATCCATTATACAAAATTACCAATTTTCAATTATCTATATTTATGATCATTAAGAAACCTCACATATCAAATTTCCACATTTAAAAAAGTCTGCAAGTTTTATGAAATCTCCTAATGGTGAACAAATTTGACATTTTAGGTTCATCCCCTTTGCATTCACTGCTGCTAATAGCTAGTGAAAATATTCTAAAGAGCGAGGAGAAAAAATGTCTAGAAAATATTCCAACTGGATATTTAGACTATGATGTCCATTAAGAGAAAAATTTCCATAAAAAATTACATGTCTTCACGTAGAGCTGCATTCAAAGCACTGTGCCCAGGACTAAAGTGGGTATTCTTGGGGTCCTGTGCACCCCTGTTAGAATAGTTCTGAGAGTTGACCATTTAGAAATTGTTATTCCACAGCCAACAAGATGTACACAAGGAACCTTACAGCTGTAGGAGAACTCAGGCTGCTGGAAACACCATTTCAAACATACACTTTCTATGAGTCGTATGAATTCTCTCCCAGTAAAATGATATATTCCTGAGCACTGCACAATAAAGTTTGATACTGAAAGGTCCAGGGTTTTTTAGCAATTAGTGACAATAATGCTCCTCTATCAAATGCATTTTCCAAAGGTAATTCTTCATTTGTCTGAATGAAAGTCACAAATACTAAAAATGAAGACATTCCTAAGATATTTGTCTTTTTGTTGGGTGTAACTTTTTACCTCACATTGAGTACACATCCAGTCTTGGTCCTGTAACTGCCTATTTTGTCATTTTTATATATTATAACCCTCCTCATAATTTTCCTTACATGCCAAGAGTTTTGTCCCTGGTCACTCTATTACATAGCAATATGTCATCTAGACAGGAAAACATTTATTTAATTGATAAGCCATATTTTCTTACTACTATTCAGGATGAGTGTCCCACATTTGCTGAACATGTAATAGTATGCCAATGCTTAATTAGAAACAACTTGAGACATATCATAATGATAGAACAAAGCAAAATATATATATATATATATATATATATATATATATATATATATATATATATATATATATTTTTTTTTTTTTTTGCAGTACATGGGCCTCTCACTGTTGTGGCCTCTCCCATTGTGGAGCACAGGCTCCGGACGCGCAGGCTCAGTGGCCATGGCTCACGGGCCCAGCCACTCCGCGGCATGTGGGATCTTCCCAGACTGGGGCACGAACCCGTGTCCCCTGCATTGGCAGGCGGACTCTCAACCACTGTGCCACCAGGGCAGCCCCAGATTATTTTTAATTACATGCCAAAGTTAATGGCAAGTACAAGAAAAGGTGTTTCTTCATTCAGCAAATAACTGATTAATCATTATGTGTGAAGAAGAATCTTTTAGCGGTACAGCGTAATTTCTCTCTTATATGGATGCTTGATTTTATACAGGAAAACCCATGAATGGACTTTGGCCGTGGTTTGCCTGAGAAACCTGGGCTCTGTGCAGAGAGGGCATAGGACAAGTCAATACAAAGAGACATGGGACATGCCATGCTTAATAAAGTAGAAGACGGACATGGTTTCCAGAGGCAACCAGGGATGCAGAGAGAGTAGGGCTCGCAAAAAAGTTCAGTGAGAAGAAAAATACAAGGAGTATCAGGAGACAGAAGGGGTCCAAGAAGTTAACATGAAAAATGGGCCATAAGAAATCCTTCTGTTGGAGAGGCCAAGGATCCTTAGTGTGTTTTCACACGTGGTTCTCATTTCTCCCCTTTACTTGCAAAGTTTGGGGAAAAGTTTGACACAGGGTAACATCTTAAGGGGCAGTGCCCACACCAGGGAAACAAGAACCTGAGGCTCTTAGTTATAGGCTGCATTTTGGAGTTAAAGAACCCAAGAAAGCAGTTTGCTCTATGGTCTAATTTAGAATTCGATGGGAAACGCATATTCTTTCTCCAAATTATACTAAATTGAATCAGAGTGGGAGCAGAACATCACCTGACTTCTTCCATATCAGGACTCATGTAAATAAAATAGGTGACTAATAGATTAATGCAATAATTATTACCAGATTTCAGAGACTGGGGCATTTTAAGGCTAGTGTTGTCACTTTTGGCTAAAAGGCGTGGTTCCATTGGAGAAGGGAATAGAGAGACATTCAGAATAAAGTGGGAGCGATGGGGATTCATTCCAGATAGAAGTCAGCCAGGTCTTCCCTGGTGGCGCAGTGGTTGAGAGTCCACCTGCCGATGCAGGGGACACGGGTTCGTGCCCCGGTCCGGGAAGATCCCACATGCTGTGGAGCGGCTAGGGCCGTGAGACATGGCCGCTGAGCCTGCGCGTCCGGAGCCTGTGCTCCGCAATGGGAGAGGCCACAACAGTGAGAGGCCCGTGTACCGCAAAAAAAAAAAAAAAAAAAAAAAAAGAAGTCAGCCAGCGAGGTTTGTAGGTGTTTAGACTGGATTAGAGATCACAAAGTAGAGTATACACAGGGTGTGAGCTTTGGAGTCAGACAGGCCTAAATTAGACCCCCACTCTCCTACTGTTTGGTTCAGTAATCTACAGCATCCCGGTTAACACGTTTGTGTTATGAGGGGAATTAAGAGGTAAAATGTCTGCAAAACAATTTCCTCAGTGCTTGGCACATAATACATCCTCATCAAATGACAGTTGCGTGGATCTGTGTTAGACAAAGGGCAGGTGATTAAGTCTGGATACTGGTTGAAAAAAGGCAGATGAACTCTGTAGATTAGGATTTAGGTCTGTGGCGAGCTTGGATCAAGAGCTTCTGTTTAGCGAGGATTACATGAGCCAAGGCAAGGCTGAATGTAACATGAAGTCCTGGGAGAGATGCCCCAAGTAGAGGGTTCATGTTCCTGCTTGGAAAATAGTCCCAATAAAATTTCACTATGAACTTTGGACACCACCTTGAAACTAGCCTCTGTGACTGCCCAGCAAAAGTTAAAGGGACTGAATTCATGACAGCGTTGACAGAGTTTGGACAGAAGTTATGCAATCTCTGGTCCAGGTTGTTAAATGAAACTTGGAGCTGGGGAAGGAATGTCCTTCTCAGGCCAGAGTGAAACTCGGACTCGCAGGATGCAGCATGGCAGAGAGGGTTCAGGCTGTGCCAGGGGGCACCTTCTCTTGGGAATACCCAGAGCTGAGGCAGGATTGATGTGCACTGTTATGGCGGAGGGCAGAGCAGAACTTTGGGTCTTACTTTGTGCCTTCAGAGAGAAGGAGGCAGAAACTGGAAACATGGAGCAGTTAGAGACCATCAGGTTGGTACCGGCGCTGCTCATACTTTTCTTCTCTGTGTCCTAATACCCACCCCAAAGGCAGGTCTGCATAACCACACAGTAGCTTGGGTTACCAGTTACCCTCATGTAGAGAGTCTACAGTTTTACCAAAAGAGTAGCCTCATCATTCTGTGGTACAATTTTTGAATGCATTTAAAATTAACATAAGTCATTATTTTTATAGGAAGGTGGTATACGTCTTTAGAAGGCTAATGAGACTTAGGATAGTACTAACCTTATGGTTAAAAAAAAAAAGAAAGCCCATCAATAACTTGAATTATAAACAAAATGCCCAAAGGTTATGAAAGAAACTACCACGTTGTCATTAGAACACCTGGATGAAGAAAGGGAATATTGCTCCTGAAAAAATATCCAGTCAAGACTTCAAAACCAACTACCTAGACAAGAAGATAAAAATAAACATTCAACATTACCACACACCCTTTATTTCAAAAATCACACCTATCTTGTAAGATGTTATTCCTTCATCTATTTTCTCCACATATCTCCTTGGGTGACGTCATAGAACAGTTATAAGAAGTCAGGATCAGAAAAGCCACGACTGCAACTGCCCCCGCAACAAAGTTTGGTTCCACCTCTGAAGGTTAGAGTTCTTGAGTGCACCTCTCAATTTGAGTCCCAATTAATTCAATCCACAAGCAAAACAGGTCACATCTGAGGGGGTGGGGGGAGAGTGGCTCTGAGCACGTGGACCTCCACAGAACTCAGCTCACCGCAGACCACAGCATGACACCAGTGCACATGTTCATGGGCTGATTAATGGGCTGTCGCCTTAGTGGTTGACTGGTAAATTATTTATACTTATAAACCGCTAAATAATTTAAAGCTGATATCTTAAATTACAGCTGAGAGTGACAAGGAGAAGGTGGCCTAAAACTCCAACTGGAGAGATCAATGCCCTTGTTCTCCTGGCACTTGAGAACACAATTTCTGGTGACTGTTCTCAGAAAAAAAAAAAAAAGGAAAACATAAAGTATGTAGATTTGGTATAACATGTTATAGAGTGAATGAAATGCTTTAACAATCAAGGAGAAAGTTGCTTTAAGCAAAACAAACATGCTCCAACTCTAAAGGACACTAAAATTTCACAGAAAATAAAAATATTTGGCTTCAAAATTTAATCATGAAATCTAAACCTACTGGATGTTTTAAACTTTGCCTCTAAGAAGTTTATCATGCTTTGTGATCGCAGGATATCTGGACACATATAGTTATTTTCACCTGCAGCTATAGCATTACATTTTGTTTTCTTTTTATAGTACAGCAAAGGCAGCTTAGAAATAAAATATTAGTTAGCAAAACACAGAGTGGGATAGGGCTGAAAAGTGATCCAGTCTGCATATTTTAAGTTGAGAAGAGCAAAAAGAAGGGGAGGTTGAGAAGGAGAAAAGTTAAGATTCTTAGTGTCTTATTGATGCCACAAAGAAATTTAGGAATAACCAAACAGATTGAGGAAACTTATCTTAAAATGTTATTGTGTACAATTCAAAAAAACTAAAAAAATGCTTGTGCAAATAAGAGGCAGGTTTTAAGATAGTCTTGCAATATCACAGCCAGAGCTTTCCATTAACTTAAGTGAGATTTTCTTTTTTGACATTTTAGTAGACTAAAACAAACAAACAAAACAAAACAAACAAAAAACAACAACAAAAAAGTCTTGTGTTTTTTTTTCTCGTGTGTTTTAAGGCAGCATATCAAAGAAAAATGAAAATGGTATAGGCTCCCAATTCCTCTCATCACTATCTTTTTTCACATGTCTCATGAAAGTTTCCTCTCATGTTGGCTTTCATAGGTGTATCCTTTTTGAAATGCAGGGTCATTTTAAAGTACTTATTTACAATGACTATTCAGTAATTAATTTCTGCTGCTGTGTTGACCTGAGCTGAAATTACCAGTTGTCTTTCATCATAACTTTCTTACAAAAAGCCTTCAATAATATTTGCCTAAAATCGGATAGGCTCAGGTTCCCAAAGGCTAGTTCTTGCCCTAAGAAGAAAAAAGCACTTAAGTTACATTCCTGTTTTTTAACAGATGTTGTACTTCAATGGCAAATAAAACTGTGTGTGTACCTTGGGGTTACACAGAGTCTGGGGGTTGTCTAGACTAGGGGCTACCCTACTCTTTTCTGACTGTATGAGATAATTGGCCATCTCATCCTTTGCCTGAACCAATACTGCTCAATGTCACCCTCTTGTTTACAGAAGGCATCTTCTATATTTTCTGTCTTCTCCAATAAAATGGTAATTTTGCAAACCTGTTTCTGATTTCTCATTTGCTCTTCTCAGCATTTTGAATAGACACCCACTGTCACTTTGACTAAGAATAGGGGTGAAATTCTGGAGTGATAAAGTTCTAAACAAGTTAATCTCCTCTCCCTGGATTTCATAGAATTGCTTAGTGACACAATTATATTCAGTTTCCAAAATTAGATACAATCATTTTCATCCTTGTAAAGGTTACTAGACACTTAAAAGCAATAGCAAGAGATTGGATAGGCTTCTAAATGTGGCATTCCGAGACCAAATAACTTGGCTTAGTGCTACTACATACACTAAAATATTGAAACATTTTCTGCTTTAATGTTATAGCTACCATGTAAAAGCTGGCAAATTTATTAATTCGAAAAAGGCCAGTACCATGAACTCTAGGTTCATATAGTAAATTGCTTATTTGACTGTTTCCAAATGTGTTGACTGCCAAATACCTAAAACTTAACATGTACGAACAAAATCCTGAATACACCTCTAGCCTACCGAGCTTCCCTCAATTTTCACCACCTCAATTAATGGTTCATTCATCCTCTAGTTCTTCAGATCCCAAATTGAATTCTGTCTGATTACTCTTTTTCCCTCAAACTCAATATCTAATCATTGAGTAAATCCTCATTGACTCACCTTCACAATATATCTGCAATCTAAACTTTCTGTTAAGGTAAGATTCTGTTGGCAGAATAGCCTACATAGTTTCCCCAAATCCCATATTAAGGAAAAAATAAAGAAAACTGAGTTCTGGTCCAGACAACATGACTTACACTTGTTTCTCCCTGGTCCTCCTTACTAAGCACAACTGTAAACACCTGAAAGACACAAGAGACAAACAAAGAAAAATTCTAAAAGGAGTGAGAAGAAGAAGAACTGGCCTGGGGTCCCAGGACTGGAGGGAATGTGGTTCCCCTACCCAACAGAGAAGATGACTCAGACCCGGAGTTTCCTGACCCCTGACGTAGCAAAAGAGGGCAGTACAGGTTGGCTCCTTCTGCTCCTGGATTGAACAGAGGTCCCTCTGACAACATCAGGTGAGCTAACACCCTGACAGTGGGGGAAAGTGCTCTTCTTTGCCATGTGGCCAGAGACACCCTTCCCTACAGAGAGATATGAGTTTGGAAGGAATCAGCCCTAGGGAATCAGTGGCAAAGAGAAGACCAGCCAGGAAAGCCCCTTGGTGGCCAGGGGCCTGAGACTCTTGCACCTACCTAGAGACAGCAGGGGCATGGGGACCACCATGTCAACAAGACCTTGATAGGCAGGCCCCTCTGTCCTAACAGGCAGGAGGATCCTGACTTAACAAGTCCCCTCTCAGGGAAGTCTTCTTGTCTTCACTGGGTCAGAGGCTTCTCTCCCCACCAGGAAACACCAGGGCTAACAGACACAACTACATGAGCTGCCTGTTTTGGAAAGCAGGCAAGCCTGACTCCCTCTAGCACTGAAAGACACCTAGCACACCCAGCTAGGGAACCCCTTATGCCCCTTCTGCAGAACCAGTGAGGACCAGTAGAGCCCCAGCAGCACCAGATAAACCAAGCAGATCAAAATAACAGCACAAAGGCACTGAAGATTAAATTGTCTTGGGAACACCAGCCGCTAAACATCACAGTGATTCCCTAATAAAATAAAAGATTTTAAAAAGGCACAGAAAATCATAACATGATAGACAAAATGTAACAGGTACAACTGAAATTCACTCATCACATACAACTGAAATAAGAAAATTGCAAACTGAATAAGAGAAGACAGTGATAGGATGCCAATCACAAGATGAATCCACTGTTGGGATTATCTGACAAAATTCTGAAACCAGCCATCATAAATATGCCTCAACTAGCAATTTCAAACTCTCTTGAAACAAATAAAAATAGAAAATCTCAGGAAAGAAATAGAAGTTATTTTTTTTTAAAAAAAGCAAGTAAGAATTATGGACATGAAGTATGTAATAACACAAAGTTTAAAATAAAACCTCTGTGATGTGCTCAAGATTAGATTGGAGATGACAGAGAGTAAAATCAATGAAGTTGAGAACTTGAGGACAGATCAATAGAATTCACCCTATCTAAACAACAGAGAGAAAACAATAAACAAAAGAAAAACAAACAAAACCTCAGAAACCTGTGAGATAACAATGGACCCCTTGAAATCTCAGAAGGAAAGGAGAAAGAGAATAGGGCTGAAAAAGATATTTAAAGAAATAATGACTGAAAACTTCCCAAATTTGATGGAAAACACAATTTGAGAAAAGGCAAGCAAAGTCCCCAAAAGAATAAACTCAGACAAATTCACACCAAGATACATGATAAGTACATTTCGAGAAACTAAAGGCAAAGAAAAAAATCTTAATTGTAGCCAAAGAGAAATGATAAATTACCTTTACGAAACCAATTTTAATGACAGCAAATTTCTTATTTGAAACTCTGGAGGCCAGAAAGAAATAACACAGTACTCTATGGTAATAACAAACACACTTTTTCTTTTCAAGTACACGTGGAACATTTATCAAGGTAGATCATATCCTAGGCCATAAAACACACCTTAACAAATTTAAATGAATTAAAATCATATACGTGTGTTCTCTGACCATAATGAACTCAAACTAGAAACCAATAACAGAAGGAAAAGAGGGTAACATCTAAATACTTAGAAAGTAAACAACATACTTGTAAGTAACCCGTACGTAAAAAAGTAAGTCTCTAAGAAATTAAAAATACAATGAATTGAATGAAAATAAAATGGAAATTATGCATATCAAAGTATGTAGGATGCTGCTAATGGAGTACTAAGGAAGAAACTCATACCACTTTGATGGCTAATTTTATGCATCAGCACAGAGGGTGTTTTTGGATGAAATTGACATTTAAATCAGTGGACACCGAGTAAGCAGTTTTCCCTCAACCGTGTGAGCAGCCTCATCCAGTAAGTTGAAGGCCTGAGTAAAGACTGACTTCCATGAGAAAGAGAAACTTCTTCAGAAGATGAGCCTTCAGACTTCATCTGTACCATGGGCTCTACTGGGTCTCAAGCCTCCTCACCCATTTTGGACTTCACAGCCTCCATAACTGTGTGAGTTGATTTATTAAGACTGACATGTATACCCTGCTATATTCAAAATAGATAACCAACAAGGACTTACTGTATAGCACAGGGAACTCTGCTCAATATGCTGTAATAACCTAAATGGGAAAAGTATTTGAAAAAGAATAGATATATGTATAGGTATAACTGAATCACTCTGCTGTATACCTGAAACTAACACAACATAGTTAATCCACTACACTCCAATATAAAATAAACAATTAAAAAAATAAAATAAAACAAATCTCTCTTTACAGTCATTATTTCTTCAACAGCTAACATCATAATAAATGTAAAAAAGATAGTTCTTTCTTTATAGGATCAAGAACAAGGTAAGGATGTCTGCTCTAACCTTTTTTATTCAACATATCACTGGAAAGTTCTAGCTATTGCAGTAAGTCAAAAAAATAAAAAGAATTTAGACTTAAAATGAAGAAAAAATACTATCTGTATCTTCAGATGACATGATTGTCTACATGGAAAATCCCAAGGAATCTACTACAAAAACTCCTAGAACTGACAAGTGAGTTCAACAAGGTTATGAGACACATGTACAACATATACAAATCAACTGTGTTTTTATATATAATGAATGAATCTTCAAAAAACAAAATTAGAAACCCAATACCATTTATAATTATTCCAAAGAAAATGAAATACTAAAGGATGCACTTAAAACAAGCCCAGAATTTATATGCTGAATGTTACAAATTGCTGATGAAAGAAATCAGAGAAGACCTGAATAAAGGAAGATGTATTTTGTTCATGGATTGTAGGGTCAACATAGTAAAGATCTTAATTCTCTAAATATATATATAAGTGTAAAATCCCATCAAGGTTTTACGTAGACATAGAAAAGCTTACTTCAAAATTTATACAGCAAGGCACTGGCCCTAGAATAGCTAAAACCACTTTGACAAATAAGCATAAAGTTCAAGCAGTCACTCTACTTTATACCAAGGCTTATTGTATAACCATAATACTCAAGACAGTGTAGTATTGGAGAGAGACATATAGATCAATGTAATCAAATAGACACCCAGAAAGTGACCCACACAAAAACGTTCCCCTGATTTTTTGAGAAAGATGCAAAAGGAATTCAATGGAGGAAGGATAGTTTTTAGAACAAGTGGTGCTGGACCAACTGAATGTCTATAGGAAAAAATAAATGAACAATGAACTTTGGGTTAAACCTCACATCTAATAAAAAAGTTGACTCAGAATGGATTATGCACTTAAATGTTAATGTAAAACTATAAAGCTTTTAGAATAAAAAGAATAGAAGAAAGGTGCTGGGATCTTAGGTGAGGCAAAGAGTACTTAGAATTGACATCAAAAGCACAATTCATAAAAGGAGCAATTGATAAATTGTATCTTACCAAAATTAATTTTTTTGCTGTATCAAAGACACTGTGAAGATGATGAAAAGACAAGCTACGCACTGGGAGAAAATATTTGCAAACCACATATCTGACATAGAATTAGTGTATAGAGGATAGAAAACACTCTCAAAACTCGACAATAGAAAACCAGTCAGGGGAGTCCCCTGGTGTTCTAGTAGTTAGAGTTTGGCACTTTCACTGCCATGGCCCGTGTTCAATCCCTGGTCAGGGCACTGAGATCCCACAAGCTGAGCGGCATGGCCAAAATTAAATAAATAAATAAATAAAACCAATCAGTCCTACTAGAAATTGGGCAAAAATCATGAAGAGATATTTCACTGAAGAGGAGGATATACTGATGGCAAGTCAGCACATAAAAAGAAGTACAATAATCATCCATCAAGAAACACACATTAAAATCACAGTTTTTACTGTGATTAAAATCACAGTAAGATACTAGTGTGTCACTATCAGAATGGCTAAAATGAAACAAACAAAAATCGTTACAACATCAAATACTGGTAAGGATGCAGTGAAACTGGATTACTGATACATTACTGGTGAGAAAGTAAATGGTCCAGTCACTTTGGACAGTTTGACAGTTTCTTGTAAAACTAAAGATATGGTGACCATACAACCCAGCAATTGTACTCTAGGTCTTTTGTCACAGAAAAATGAAAACTTAGATTTTACAAAGGTGCATGATAGCTTTATTCATAATAGCTAAAAACTAGAAATTGTCCACATGTCTTTCAACAGATGAATGGTTAGAAAAGCTACAGTACATACACATAGTGGAATATTACACAGCAGTAAAAAGGAGCACACTATTTGCAAAAATGTGGATACATTTTCAGGAATACACAGTGCATGAAATAAGCAAATTCCATACTGTGTGATACCATTTGCATAGCATTTTTGAAATGACCATATTTTAGAATCCCAGAGCATAAGTAGGTGGGGACGTAAACTGGGCCAGCCTGGCTGGGTGCAGATTCGGCAGCTGTGCAAAAGCAGTGGAGGAAAGAGAAGGAAAGCTCTGATAGTCCTAAAAACACCATAACATAGAAATTTTCATCAAATAATCACCTCCAAAAGGAAAGAACCCATCTCGGAGTTGCATCTTCAGCAAGCATATCTGAAAACCTGGAGGAACTGGGAGAGACCATTTTGGGCTCCAAATTGCAGATAAGTTAAAAACAGGGAATGAAGCTCTCCTAAGTGGCCATAGCATGAACAAAGATACTTGGTGGTGATTCTTGAAAAGCTAAAAAAAGAAACCTTTACAAAAATAAGAACTCTATGTCTGTGGGTATATTTCTGTTTTTAGATATAAGTTCATTTGGATCATTTCTTAATAAAATAATTTTTTTTTTTAGTTTCCACATGTAAGCAATATCATGTGATATTTGTCTTCTTCTGTCTGGCTTACTGCACTTAGTATGATAATCTCTAGGTCCATCCATGTTGCTGCAAATGGCATTATTTCTTTCACAGACATGGAAAACAAACTTATAGTTACCAAAGGGGAAAGGGAGAAGGAAGGATAAAGTAGGAGTTTGGGATTAACAGATACATGCCACTATATATAAAATAGATAAAAAACAAGGACCCATTGTATAGCACAGGGAACTCTACTCAATATTTTGTAATAACATATAAGGGAAAAGAATCTGAAAAACTATATATATATAGAATATATATAGATGAAATATATATATTCTATATATAAAAGAATATATATATTCTTTTTCACTTTGCTGTACACCTGAAATTAACACAACATTGTAAACCAACACAACTATATTTCAATAAAAAATAAACTTAAAAAATAAAAAGAGAGAAAAAGAAATTGGTAAAAATAAAAATAAAATAAAATAAATTAACAACTCTCCCACTTAGAATGACAAAGTGGAAAAAAAAAAACCCTGGGAGTGGGATTCATATTGGACAGAGTTGGAACACAGGGACAGAGAGGAGAGACATGGTTTATATACCAAGAGTTGGGGTAGAAAGTGACTCAGAACTGTGGAGGTGGATAACAGAGACATTTTTGCAAAAAGGAATTGAGACAGTAAGAGGTAGGAGGCCTTGACTGATGAATCAGGAATGCCACACTAATCAACCTGAAAGCCTTACACAGCCATCTCCTCAGGTACAAAAATTCATCTCATTTAGTCACGGCAACAGAAAAAAAACTGCATGTGAACTTCAATCATAGATACTGTAGTAGTAAAAAGCAAAATGAGCTGGATAAGGAGCCAACATATAAGGGAAGCATATTCAAAAACATGGTAAAATAAAGAAAACAGATTAAAATTGTCACCTGGTATTACAAAAGGAACTGAAAAATTAAGGAAGCTATAGATAACATAAAGACAAACAGACTAGACATAGATGCACTCAGGAATGATATGCTTAAAAAAAAGCAGATTAAAAAAATTCTTATAGAACTCAGCAAAGACTTTGGGAAGAAAGAAAAATACTTGCAGGAAAAAAAATGAAATTAGAGGTAACATTAGACTGGAAGCCTCCTTAGGGAAAATCGAGGATTAAAAAAAAATAAAAATAGAAAATGAAAATTACCAAGATAAGTAAAAACAATTCAATCTACATATATGAAAAAGGCAAGAAAGATCCAGTATCTTTGCCAGAGTTGACAGGTAAAGTAGAAAAACAAAGCAAAGTAATTAACAACAACAAAAACAACAAAAATTATAGGGAAATTAAAAGTAACTTTATTTTGGGGGAGAGGGGAATTCAACCTAGTTTATAGAATGAAAACCTTGTTTACTGGAATATTTCACCAGAACAGGCAATATCAAACACATTTTAGTAAAAATGCTTGACTTTAAAATAAGAAAATAACATGTTAGACATGTAGACAAAAATATACCAGCCACTAATGAGGGAAAGTAATCAGGACATCTTACTTGTCAAGAGCATCACCTCATATCCAAAAAGACCTTAAGCATTGTATTTAAGATATTCAGGGAATAAAAAAGCCAGTGTTTTATCCCTAACCAGGGTGATATTCAATGTATAGGTGCAGAAATAGTGAAGATATTTGCAAGAAGTTGAAGTATTTTTCCCACAAATTCTTCTCAAGAAAAGGAACAGGGTCAAACAACCACATAAGACCTTATTGAAAAGCACAAACGCATTCAACTGCAGAACTAACACTAACGGGTGGGAATAAATGTGACAGAATAGCATGCAGATGTTCAATATTCTGACAACATAGATATATTAATAATAAAACTAACAAAGGAGAAGAAAAATGAGACCAAATGGAAAGTAATAGAATAAGTTCACTGATAATGTCCTAGGTATTAAAACAGATTCACTTTTAATTTGATGCTGGTTAGAGAAAGAGGTGGGTTAAGAACATGTTTTAGGGCATGAATAGATAGTATCTAAAGAAGAAGGGAGAACTCAATGCTTTTTAATAAACTCATTGTGTAAACATAATCCATAGAAAAACAGCTCATAACTTTATCAATGCCATAAGATTCACCCTCACAGTCAGAATAAAAGATAGTATATAAGAAAAGGAACCAGGGCCTCCCTGGTGGCGCAGTGGTTGAGAGTCCGCCTGCTGATGCAGGGGATACGGGTTCGTGCCCCGATCTGGGAGGATCCCATATGCCGCGGAGCGGCTGGGCCCGTGAGCCATGGCCGCTGGGCCTGCGCATCCGGAGCCTGTGCTCCGCAGCGGGAGAGGCCACAGCAGTGAGAGGCCCGCATACCGCAAAAAAAAAAAAAAAAAAAAAAAAAGGGAAAAAAAAAAAAAGAAAAGGAACCAAACATAAAGGAATATGTCATCAACAAATGCAATTGGCTTCTCTCAACAATTACAAACAACATGCATCCGTAGCCAAGTCTCTTGCTGTCGAAGAAGGAAGCCACAAATAAGTAAGTGGAGAACGCTGGAATGAACACTAGCAATGATGCTAAACTGGGGTCAGAGGTGTCAGTATAAACTCATGTTCACATTAATAGACAGACAGATAGATGTACATCTGATGCATATTTGTGTGCATGCATTGGTTATATAAATAGGTATACTTTCTGTGTTTGCTAGGCAACAGTAGTGCCCAGATCTTGTTGTTGGTGGTGTTTTCTGTTGTTGTTTTTTGTTTGTTTGTTTTTTACCACTCTTAACTTTTTTTTATGGTGACATATTTTTTTAAAAGTTTTATTTTGTATTGGAGCATAGTTAATTAACAATGTTGTTGTCCTCCAGGAAAAGGAACCAAGGCTTCTTGGAGAAATGATTGGTCCTGGGGCCAGTTTAAAGAGAAAACAAGATGAGGCTGGGACATGTTGCAGTGCCCAAAAGGGCAGAAGTGTATATATTTACTCATGCGTGTCAAAGGGACCCAGGAATCAGCCAGAAAGAACTATCTGTGTCCAAGACTGGACCAATCTCAGCAACAAAATAAATAATGCTAAGATTGGATGATAGCCCAAGGAATAAAGTAAATATTCACAAGTCAATGTTGACATAAACAAATGACTGGATAAATAAATAAATGGGGATAAAAGGCAAATCATCCTTACAGAAGAATACCAAATACCAAAAAAATGGAGATATACGCTCCCAGGAGTTAGAGCTTCATTTCTCTCCCCTTGAGTGTGGAATCAACTTCCAAAGAATAGAGTAAGAAAAGGGAAAAATAGTAATGTTAGAGTGTAGTAACCTTGGGTGATGAAACGCATCTTTAATCCAACCACTTTTTACCTGGGCAACCACACTTCTCCGAAATGCAATTGGTGTAAAAAACAGAATGGAAGAAACCCGAGTCCTGAACGACTGCACAGGACAAAACGACCCACATTCTCACCCTGGAGTATTACATGAGAGAGAAATAACGTGTTTGTCTTTAGGCCACTGATTTCTAAGATCTCTTGCTTATTGCTCCTTAGTTTTTACCCTTAGCCACAAAATCTGCTTAGCGATCCACTTGCCCTTCTTATACCCTTCCACTTTGAGTTCCCTAAGTTCCTTCTGTCCAGCTCTGAGACCACTGGGCGTGCTTCTACCAGCCAATTAAGAGACTTGATAACCACAAACAGGATTATGTTTCTTTGCCCAGGAATAATTGCATTTTAAAAGGAGAGCAAATGAAGCAGACATTCTTGGATGAATTAATCTCTCTCAATGGTAAGTTGTAAAAACCATTATTGGAGGAAGAGAGGATTGTGTTGGAGGTGGTTTAAGTTGTGTTTCTTGAGTATATACATGAGCAGATGAAACCAGGTGACGATTCCATATGATGCCATGACCATCGCTATGCATACATCTATTTTCATGGGGCAAGTGTTGTGGGAAGCTATATTCAAAGTAGTGAATAGCAGTGAAATGAATTCTTTCAAGATTTTTTACTTGAAACCTTTGAATATTTAAACTTAAGAGCAGGGCTTCGCTGGTGGCACAGTGGTTGAGAATCCGCCTGCCAATGCAGGGGACACGGGTTCGAGCCCTGGTCTGGGAAGATCTCACATGCCGCGGAGCAACAGGGCCCGTGAGCCACAACTACTGAGCCTGTGCCTCTGGAGCCTGTGCTCTGCAGCAAGAGAGGCCACGACAGTGAGAGGCCCACGCACCACGATGAAGAGTGACCCCAGCTTGACACAACTAGAGAAAGCCCTCGCACAGAAATGAAGACCCAAAACAGCCAAAAATAAATAAATAAATAAATAAATTAAGAAAAACACTTAAGAGCATATATGAGTAAACTATGCATGTATCTGTCACTCGAAAATAACTGGATGATTTCTGCACATCTTTAAACAAAAGCATTCCATGAAAATAAGTCACACAAGTACATCAAGAGCAACGGGCTGTAAAAATCCATGATTAATCATCTGTGCAAAGAAATCTGGCCATGGGGTCTTTGGAGATTCTAAAATTTTATGGAATGCTTCACCATTTGAAACACGGAGCCCTGGCATTCTTATTTTAAGCCTCAACCATTTCTGCTTGAACGGTGAGGTGGAATCATACAATCCTAGACCTGAGAGTAAGAGAGAAGGAATGGGAGTAAGGTAGCAGAGGCTTCCTGGATCAGCCTGAGGTGTGCAGAGCAGAAAGCCAAGATCCGACCCTCCTCACCTGGCTGGCTGGGGACAGTGCCAGCCTCACAACCAGAGTCTTTGTCCAGAAGGTGGTTCCAGTCCCCACCCTCCCCTTGCTTAGTCCTTTTGCAAAAGAAATAGTCACAATAGAGTTTCAGCATTAGCTGCTTTCCTCTGTCTAGATCAACTAGTGTCTTCTTGTCTTTTGGGGTTTTGTTTTATGCCTCCCTTGACCATGCAAGGCAAACACTCTGCTTTCCTTGTTTATTCTTATTAAAGTGCCTCCTGATAATTTCATGTTTAATTGGTCCCATTCTAAGAGACTGGGGATTTTGGCTCTATCACTTTCCTAATCCTAGTATTGAGAACAGGCATTCTGTGATATTTGACTGACTAAATGTTGGAAGATGACTTAGTGATTTTAGTAAGTTACTGAATTTAACCCTCACTTGAATTTCTGTGTGTAGTCCAAAGTGGAAGATCAGTGGTGGCCAGCTTTTTCAGGAAAGGAATAGATTATAAATATTTCAGGCTTTGAAGGACATATAGCCTCGGTTGCAATCACACAACTCTGCTGTTTTAGCACAAAAGCAGTCATAGAAAATATGTAAAGGAGTGCATATTGCTATGTTCTAATAAAACTTTATTTGCAAAAACAAGTGATGGGCCAGACTTGGCCCGACAGCTGGAGTTTGCCAAGTCCTGTAATAGATGACTAGATGTGAGGCTGCTTTTTCAATATATAAAATTTATATATTATGTATTTATAAATTATATATATACAGCTCCTATACTTCAATTAACATTTACATTAACCAGTCTTCTAAATACTTTGCAAGTATATTGTCCTTGCTTTCAAAAATAGGTAATAGCATTCATTGTGCATAACTTATACCCTGAGTTTAAAAAATGGCATCTCTGTGTAGTCTGTATCATTCATGTCTTACCTCATTCAGTAGCATAGGTAAGACTGGTTGAAGAGGCTAAAAGTAGTCGGGAAAATTGGGGGTCGTGGCTTTTATTTCCAGTTCATTTTCTATTGACTATAATATCTTGGGCAAATCACAGAATATTTCTGCACTGCAATCTTTGGAAATGGATGCAGCACCATCCACATTGTCCCTGATCACATGTTCGTATACTAGGTGTCTTTGCATTGCCCGTGATTTTAAGAAGAATCTTGAAGAGGTAAGAAAGTGGCCAGTAGCACATTTTAGATTTTAAGGTGCCCTAAATAGAAGGAGTTGCAGGTAGTGCAAGAGAAAAGACCTTGGTCAATATCAGGTTGGGTCTGTCTAGACCACGGGAATGTGTGGGTAAAGCATTAACGTCAGCATCTGCATATTTCTGAGAGGAAAGACAAAGACGACAGAAGAACACAAGAATAACCACGGAGATTATAAAAAGTAGAAATATGATACCATCAGCTTAGTTATCTCAGAAGATGATGGTTAACTTTCTGGGAGATTTTGAGTAAAACTGGCCAAAAGTTTTAGATGATTAGCAAGGGTAAAATTCTGGAGCAGAGACAGCCCCGAGCCTTTGAGATACAGTCAAGATGTGCATTCTCTTGTGCTTCTCTGCCCACCGCATCTCCTAGGAATGTAAGGGCCCTTCTCACTTCTCCACGTCTCCAGAGAGACCCTTGACCACTTTCATTCTTCACTTTCTACTTGCCCTTCACTGAGGTTACTAATTTACAGCCTCCAGTCATACAAATTGCCCTGTTGTTTTCCTCCTGGCTTTTAATTCTCCTACTGTGGAGCCTGCAAACACCATAGGCTGCTATTTATTTTGTGTCCTTACCCATAACATCTTGGCTCCAAATTTAGGTCCCTAAGCTACCTAAATTGTTCTGCTAACCAAGTTAAATCCCAGAGCTTAGAGCAGCCACAGGAAAGGTTTCCTACATCTCCTCCTGGTGCTTTAATGGAAATTAAAGTAAATTATTCACACTGCACATTAATGTTGGCACAGCTCCTTCGCCTTCTTCCCAAATGACATTCTGAGTTATGCCAAACTAAACTCATTTCCATTTTTGATATGGTTAATGAGTGGTAGATGAGGGGAACGCCATTGACAGAGTCTAACTTGATTTCAGTCAGGCATTTAGAAAAAACAATGACTCTCAGGCTTTTCTCTTGGACATGACAGATAAATGCTAACTGCATAAAGACACAGATCTACTAGAGAATGGACTTGAGGATATGGGGAGGGGGAAGGGTAAGCTGTGACAAAGCGAAAGAGTGGCATGGACATATATACACTACCAAACGTAAGGTAGATAGCTAGTGGGAAGCAGCCGCATAGCACAGGGAGATGAGCTCGGTGCTTTGTGACCGCCTGGAGGGGTGGGATAGGGAGGGCGGGAGGGAGATGTGAAAGGGAGGGGATATGGGAACATATGTATATGTATAACTGATTAAATTGGTTAAATAAAAAAAATAAATAAAAGAAAAAAAATGCTAACTGCGTGATACAAGGGTATTTAAATAAACACCACCAAGACTTGATTAATTGATTGATAAGAATCAGAAAGAAAAATTCCATTTCTGGTTGTTTTCCTCAACATTTCTTCTTTGACTCAGCTTTGTGGATCAAATGCTACATTACCACTAAAATCATGTTTTTGAAGATTGATGCCATAAGATAGTTTTCTTTTTAAAGGGGGTGAAACTATGTGTATGTGTATTGTGTGTGCTTGTGTGTGTGTGTCGCCTAGGGAGAAAAAAGACTGGATGGAAGTGTACTATCACTTCAAATGTTATCTCTGAGCGCTGGGATTTGGGTTAATGTTTTTCCATTTTATTTTCCAATATTTTCTAGACTTTACACAACAAATAGTATTACCTTTCCAATAATAATTTTAAAATGATATGAGTTATGGATAGATTAAAAACCTGGTCAACTCCAACTAGTAAAATTGAGCAAGAATGGATGTAATTTCCATTCCAAAATCAATATCATGTGCATCGGATGGAAGACAGGTCTCTTGTGTTCTGGAAGAGGTCTGGTGCTTTAGCCAGCCCTCTGCACCAAAGGAACTGACATGACACAACTGCTCAAAGAACTGAGAGATACCTGGTCCTGCAGTCAGAAGTGTTTAAAGAATTTGCGTCTCTGTTTCTCTCACAGAATATCAGTTTATGACTCTTAACAGAATCCTCATGTCCCATCATCTCAGCATCTAGGATTCTTTCATCTCGCCAGCTGCTCTGGAGTTCCTCCCTGGCCGAAACCACTGAACTGTCCTCATAGTACAGCCCACATGGGTGGACATGACCCCCACGGCTCACCACTACCCCACCTCAGCCCTCACTTCCCATTCCAGTCCAATCAGAATCCAACCAGGAGTTGGTGTTTCATCCCAGACAGTCGGCTCCAAATGTGCTCATGAGTCCATGCCATGTTTTATTTTCCCAAGATCACAAAGTGAGAGTTTGTTTTTCAATACTGAGAACTTTGTAAAATCAGAACAAATGCCCTATATTTGAGATGTTTCCCATTATTTTAATAAAGTGCCCAATCTCTCATTTGATGGTAAAATTAGTAACTCTTTTCAAAGCACGGCCTTTTCATACAGATTGGAAGTTTTTTTTATGTATCGCATTTCTTTCTTTATTCATGGGTAAAAGTTCACTCTTTCTTCCCCAAACAAGGAGAATCTGAAGGTATGGTAATATTTTGAAAATAATGTATAGGTTAACAATGGAAAAAAAAATCAGTTATTTTTATTAAACAAAGAATAGTCCGAATATCAAAATTTTATTGCTTAATGAGATGTTTAGATTATGCATAAACAAGAGGAAACCTATTATTTTATATGATTGATTTTATATGATTTATATGATTGAGAAGTGAAATACAGGATTCTCAGAAGAAATTCCTATAGTCTGCTTACCCTTCAGACTCCACTTCTTAATTCCAACATTTCTTTCCTGCTCTTAAGTGAAAGAGAATAAGGAGAAGTCAGGCAAAAGTGGAAGTGACTTTTCTATGTCCCTTCTGTGTCAGATGGAGATGGTTCATTGGAGTTCAGCTCTAATTAGGATTTTGGTTTTTTGGGTAAGATGCCTTGTTTAAATACTTTGTAGGTGGACTCAAGTGCCAGGAGATCACATGAATTTCAGGACACAGGTCAATGTTAGATATTTGGTTCTGGTGAAAAAAGAATGACAGGAACATTTTGAACAGTTGTTTTAATTTTCCTTTTTACCCAGAGTTCACTAAAGGAATCATATACCTGATAATATTTTAACAAATGTCAGAATGCCTAAGACAGAGAACCTGAGAAGAAAGTCCATCATTTCATGAGTTTGAATGAGTAAGCAACTGGAACTTCTTTCTAGCTCAGCTAAATGATGTTTTCTTTGATGTGAACATGGGACAGCAAAGAGAGTATCTCTCTGTCTAGACAGAATCATTCTTTCTATTGGCATATGAAGTTTAAGATTTGTCCTGCCAACCTTAAGAGTACCATTGAGAAGTTGGTGGTTTTAGCCAATAATCTGCTTATGTACCTCATAAATGTGGAGATTGGTATGATAACCAGTGCTCTAGTTGTGGACTGAAGATGGTAGCTCAAATCAACCTACTGACTAGATGTTAACTAGGAGATCTTCTCAAATTAGAAACACAAGAGCCGGAGGATTGACTCTGGGACGTCTCACTAACAAGAAAATTACAAATGGTGGATGGGAAGCTCCATACTTAAGTCATCCCAGGAGCCATAACATCCATTCCCAAGATGCCAGGAAAAGTTCATGTTTTTTCACATGACTCCTCCTTCCAGCAACACAGATTGTTCTTCTTTTTTCTCCCTTAAATTCCAACCCAGCCAGCCTGATGGTCTTGAGGACCAAAAGGAAAAAAAAAAAAAAAGGGATCTGGTAAATTATTTGTACCTGTTTAAGAGGCTCTCTTAGTCTGAGGTATATTTTATTATTTATCAACATGTATACATATTTATTAAGTGAACAGCATATCGTTTCTCCAAAAAGGAAAAAATCCATCAACAACAAATAAGCACAGCTCTAAACTCTTTTGAACACTACCAAACTAAACGTTCTGGACAGATGATAGCTTTCTGCAGCAGACCACTGACTTACACGTTGCATCCTCAGACAATCTGCCCTTCTGCTTCTACTCAGGATGACTCTCATCCTTGGTTCTGGGTCCACATGCATTCAGCACAGCATGTCTCAACAAAGCACAAGGGAATCTTCCAGAGAGCTCTTAATGGGAAGATATTATAGTAGAGTATTTAAAAATCACAAGGTTTTCAGATATTCAGTTCTATGTATCCTTTGTTGTAATAACAGAAATGTCAGCTAACGATTAAAGTTAAATTATTTAGAGGAAAAAATAAAACTCACAGTCTTCCCTCTCTATTAAGCACTTATGACATGGTGTATTTTGTTTATGTAATCACCTTAAAATACCTAGTTCAAGCTACTCTGGAAGCTTTCTTATACTTTTTCACAAAATCTCTATGAAGGAATTCTAATATCTTTGGTTGGAGAATAAATTAAGTATTAAAACATACAAACGTTTGTTCTGTCTTGTCATTTTGTTCATGTCATTTCTCATGATTTATCTTTCTCTTCATGGATTTTGGACTAATATCTCAACAACAGGTCAAGGTAAAATACTTTTTAAAGTTTCTTTATCTGTGAACTCTTTCTATGCAATTCTTTGTTATAGCTCTGATGTTTTTCTTTAAGAATGCATAAAGTACACACACACATACACACACATTCATACATACATATTGTCCTTTAACACTACGTGGATCTCAAGGATAGTATATACTACACTGAAAAGTTTAATGTTGTTTTTCATACTATGCTAGCTAAAAATCTGGCAGTGGAATCTACAAGGTTAACAACATGGTGGTGTCTACAGAATTAAAGTAGACAATAACATCCTAACCAGAGTCAGACTTGAAGCTCCAAGAAAGCATGACTTATGTCTATTTGTTTCAAAACTACACCTCTGCTGCCAGGCAGAGATTGACATGCATTGCAGAATAAATGATTTGATGACTAAACAAATGAATACATTAAAATTTGCTCCTAGTAAATAATCACTTTGCTGTAATATTGATAATTGGGAAAATCTTTCAGATACTTCTCTGTGAAAAAAAAGGTCCTAAAATTAATATGTGCTTCAAAATTTCAAAGCAACTTATTATCTCTTAATACTGAAACAAGCCTACTCTTCTTGTTATAGAACAAGAAAATATAGCATGCAAAAGGTAATTATAATTTAAATCTGAGGAATAAAATATTGTTAAAATCTTTGTGTAGCTCCTTCCACATTTAGTTCTAAAGTCCATGAAATTTTAGAAAAGTTACATTATAATGTACATATTTGCTTTTGTAATTTGCTTTGGCACTTTCCCATGATCATACCTTTATCACCGACAACGTCATCTTCAGTGGATACACACCACTGAAGTTATGTTAACATCTTTATTTTTAAATTAACTTTAGTCTGCTTTTTATTATTTCCAACCATTTTTCATCCTTTGGCAAATCTTTGAAGAATCAATCTGCTCCATATTTAATCAAAATTAAGGGCTGATGAGCAAAAGTGAGTTCTAGACAGTTTATGCAAACTCCTTGCCTGGTGGAGCAATGCATCGCTTGCATCTGTTGCTCTGATTTGAAAAGCTAGCACAATGCCTTGAGAAAGAAGCTATAGATGAGGCTATGTATGATCTTCAGTTTTCCTAAAATATCTGTTAAGGAGAAAAATGTCATTTGATTTAGTTTATTAAAATGTAAGGTGGCTATAAAACGTAATGTATAAATACACATCATTGACTAGTGTTTTAATTGTCTTCCCTTAAAACATTAACTCAATGGTTCTACATTAAAATACATTCTTCAGTAATAGTCAGTCTCCTTGGCAATACATGAAACAGCATATTATAAAATAAGATACATTTTATATATGCGTAACTATCTTTGTGAGGAAAATCCTCCCTGTAAGTTGTGACATCATTAGCTGCAATAATTGTAACAAAAATAATGTTATGGATATGTTATGTTTTGTGTAAAACTGTAATTATAACTAAAGGGAAAGAATCTTTAAAACTCAGTAAACCAATTTGATTTTGCATGGATTAATTATCTTGGGATTTTTTGGTGACATTATTTTTTTCTTTTCACAATAGTGTATGATTTTAATCATTATAGCAATCTTGCGAATAAATATTTTGCCAAAAAATAAATAAATAACATGAAATCCACACTCTCCTTGATTACAAAGCTTATTTAATTCAAAATAGTATTGCAAATAGTCACTCACACTTTGGTCCTGGAAAAGTAATGATTTATGCCAAGCAGAAGGCAGAAAATACACTTAATTTATTCATTGCACCACCTATACACCACCTCAGGGTGGGGCGGGGGGAAGGCTGGAAAAACACTGTGAGCTAATAAATTATTTCTCCTTGTTTAGAAGCCTGTCACTGTGGTATACTGCTAGCAAAGCTTACAAATGATTCTTACTCTGGAGATGTTGATAAAGAAGAAAAAAATATGGTCTCTATGATTAAGCTCTGCTTATTTTTCTTTATAAAATTTTAATAGCAAAATGGATAATTAATTAGGCTTTCATCAGAAAATTGTGGGCAAAGAATGACCACATGAAAAATAATCTAAAATTTCTATGATTTTTTTCCTCACATATGAAAATATGTTTTCCTGACTTCTGTACTCTCTTCATATTATTCTCTGCAAATGTCAGCACTTGAATAAACTTTTCAGATCCTACTCCTAGACAGACGTCTACACAGTTGACATAATCCAGATAATTCATGCAAAAATACGCAAATAAAAAAAACCCTTCTTATTGCATTTGTAATACCCTTATTTCTTTTTTCTTGACCTGAATTACCCCCATATTAGCTCGCTGTAGAGCACCAATTCAAAAATAAATATTGACCCAACACTTTATTTTGTGTTGTGTAGACTTGGCAATGTACAGCCAATAAAAGCTACATTAGAGCATCTGAACACTCAATTTAACCCTGAAAATTTGCATTTATAATTGATGGTTATGTTTAGCTGATTAACAGTATAGAGAAACACTCTGAAGATTACCAGTGAATTCCACTTATTTTGTAAAATAAAACCTAAGTAAGACACTGGTTGAATTTCAATCTACCCCACGATAAGCTGGATTATAAGGAATTCCATGTGTAGCCTCCTAAATTTATTCTTCTAAAATAAGATAAACACCATGAGACAAAAATTTAAAGAAATAAACACTGCAAACATAATGAAATAGTGAAAAGATTAGTTATTTCTAAATAGCTCAAGTGTTGCTGCTAAATATCTTTAAGATCTTAAAGACAAGCAATTTAACATTACATACATCTGTTAAATAAACAGAAAATGAACCCAAGAATGTTGACAATGATGAATGAGTCTCAAAATATTAAAATTCAAATAATTTAGCATTACACAACTTAAGATTAAAAAAAATAGAGGGCCCTCTGAAGAAATGTTTTCCTTCAATTTCTGTGTCACCCATTTTTAAAAAATCTGTCCCTTATGAAAAACAGACTGAAATAAGATCTAGTAAAAGATGGTAATCAATAATTTCATAGTACAGATTGGATTTGATTTTTAATTTTAGACAGGAAAAATATTTAAATCACTTTCTTCACCATTACTGAAAACTTCACAGTGTATCATTGGAGTAGAATGGAAACAAAGAACTCTAATGAAACATTCCCTTTAATTGAAAAAAGTTTTGCCATATGATAAGATGTGATAACTGGAACTTTTACTGTTGAACCTTTCTGAATGATCATAGGTTTTGGAGGAAGATATAAGAAAAGAGAGTCTTTCTACATAGGAGGCAGGACCCAACTGGGAAATGGTATTAACCACAACCACATCATGGACTCTTTATCTGTATCAACACAAGCCAGACCTGAAGTTTCATTTATTCAACACACACTTATTGAGCTCATAATAAGTAATAATCATGTGCAGAATTCTGGGGGTGACACAAAGATGCCTGCTAACTTTTTAAAAATTTATTTACAGCTCTCCTTTGCTCCAGAAAGAATTTTAGATGGTACAGAGACGTGTAAACCATAGTGCGTTTAATGTTGCTTAAGATATATTTTCACATCTTTTCCTTCAGCCTTATTCACATAGGATCCCAACTCTCTTCAAAACATGAAGGTAAGGATTTGGGAGTTGTGGTCTTTTAAAACAGGTGCAGCCACTGTGAGGTCAGGCTGGGTGTAAGTTGTAGTAGTGGTAATGGATGAATTTACCTGCCCTAACAAGTCCCCACCTCTTAGCTCTGACCTACAGTGATGCTGCCTATCCCACAACTCAGTGGACTTTTAGTCACCAACATGATGCTTAAATAATAGCAGCTTGGCCTCAGTCAAGAACACTACTTCCCATATGGGAAGACTTTCAGAGAATTAGCTTCCTGATGCTTCTCACAATGCCTACAACACTCAGGAATCAAAAAAGTTTTATTGACCCAAATGACCTGATTTAAATGGAATAATGATGGAGTCAATTACATGTTAATGGCTAACAAAAAGATGTAAATTTTTTAAAGTTTTTGACTGGTGTTTTTATTTCTTTCTTCTTTGAAGAAAAGAAAACAGAATTGACATGAAAGAGAGAGAGAGAGAAATTAAACATTTGTACGCACATGCATTTTATAACCTGTCTTTTAAAATATATAAGCTATTCTCTCACGAAAAGCATGTCCATGACTCACATTAAACCAATACAATGTTTTTGCTATAATATAGTTGAACATCAGGGAAGCAGAGGAAGAACATAACACGTGTAGTGAACGATTAGGTAGAATCTCCTAATTAATAAAAAGGTGTGAGGAACAGGCAAAATGGCCTCAGGATGTCTTGAATAGATTTACTTATTTTAAGAGTCTGAGCTGAGGAAAACTCAATTATTTTTCCATGTTGAGCTTGACTGACCCCTGGGTGAGATCATACGATTTTAGGAACAATCTAAAAGGGTCTTTAGATATATGGACAAGCACATATATAAGAATCACTTTCTGAAATGATTCCCCTGACTCTCAGAAGAAAATGAACAAACATTTCCTATAACCTTTCAGACATACCCACAAGTTTTCCTTGCTTATATTTGTCCCACTCTTTCTTCTGGTATATTTTAAATATAGTGTGTCACTTTCGTTAGTTCATCTGACTCCTTTATTCACATAATTTTGTATGTATGCCTTACTGCTAAGAACATCCCAACTAATTACACAATGGGACAGTTCCTCTTTCCCTCTTTTTCTATGTTTTCAAATGTCCACTAATGATACATTTGTTTTGTGAAAAATTAAAGCTAAATCAAAATAAAGGACTAAAGATGATTGAAATGGATTCTGTGATATTATACCTTCCTTGTCTCTGCCCAAGACTAGTACCCACTTTTTCCCCCTTTCCCCAGGCTTAGCATATTTGTCAGTTTCTTGACTTGAGATTGTGCACCTACAGGACAGATGTGATGTACTGCTCCATCATTCTGCATGGCTCAGAGCAGGGGTGTTGGTGCTTACAGAAATGCTAACCATAATATCAATAATAATTGTATGTAGTGCATTCAGAATACATTCATTAAATAACAGTTATGTGATAGCAGGCTTTGTGTCTTCCTGAGAATACAGATGAGTGTGTCTGTGTGTGCAAGTGTGTGTGTGTGCCTGCCTGTGAACATGCACCTGAAGACATCCTAACATACACAAAACTAATTTAGGGCACATGCATAACACTTTTCTCCTTTATTTCTGTATGCCTTTTTACTGTCATACTGAACACAAAATCTCTAATTATCCCTTATGTACCATCAGTGTGCCCTATATGTCAGTAGTGTGTCTTGCTTAGTGCAGACAGTACAGGAAAATGGTTTTTGGGGATCAGTTCTGGGTAGAGTTAACTTCACCAAAATTTGTAAATATATTTTGACTTTGGTAATTTTTTTAGTCAACTGGATTTAATTGAAGTAAAAATAAACATGTTTCATATAAATCTCTTAGTGAGTAACAAACAATAGTAAATTATGAAATGTTTCATAACACAATTTTTATGTTTATTTTTCTTATAAAATTCTTAATGTGTACCATGTGAAGCACAAACACACGTCTTCACATGGTTCTTTGAAACTATCTTATGGATACTACAAACAAAATCAGAATCAATTTGTTACATGCAAAGCATATGATTTGATGGAAAGAACAAAGCTAATTTACAAAATGCATTAATTAGACCTTGTGTATGATTTGGAAGAGAAAATATACAGGTGCCATCGCCTACCTTCTTTATAGAATTGGTATTTTAAAAATCATCTGAGATTGATACTTTTGAGGTTTCATCTTGTCTGTATAACAGTGGAAAGAGAACTGGGGCTTTAATTTATTTTTATTTTTTTGCTATTTTTCTATCCCTAAAAGGCAGCCCTGCCATATTTCCACCTGAACATAACTCTTCACATTTTATTTTCACTTTCTGAACAAAGGCTGTTGCACATGGAAGTTCAGTTGCTCCAAAGCAAATCCATCTGATGTTATATGGTTCTGTACTAAATAGACCTTAATTTGGCCTGAAAGCTAACTCCATGCAAGAACTCAGAAAGAAAAATAAAAACACTAGGCTTTCATCTGAGTCCTCAAATGAAAGAATGTGGGACATGTAGAATATTATGCAGTTTTAGGATGCAAAATCTGTTTTTTTAACTCTTTAATGAAGACTTACTATGTAAAAAACGTGCCTCTAAGCATCCCACATGAATTATTTCACTTCATTCTCACAGCACTCCTACAATGTGAGTGTTAATTGTCCTAATGTTACGAATGATGAAGACTTGAAGGCTCGAAAGGGTGTACATTTTCCCCAAGATGACACAGTAACTAAGATGTAGAACAAGCATTTGACCCAGGCAAGTAGCTTTTTTCTACATTTAACCACTTATATTTAATAATACTTATCAATTTAGCCAATAATAAGAATTTGACACTTATGAATATTGTAGAAAAATTAAGATTTCAAAATCCTAAATGATTATTGGATATTTGGGGGCATGATGTAAGAACTCTTTCTCTTTTGCATTAAAATGCTAATTAGTAATCTGTGATAGGGTAAGGTGAGACCTTTCAAATCCTTTACTTTAGTTTATTTTTTTAAAAAATAGCTTTGATAGAAGAAAGTTGAACCTAGTGAAATGTTGGGAAGAGTAGTTAGTAAATCAGTTGATTAATAGACAAGTTTTCCATAAATATGTATAATGTAAAATTCATGCACAAAATATAAAGTTTATAAAAGTATGTTTCAGTGTCTCTTATACTAACCTCAACTTTATTTTTCTTGTTTCTTTTCTTCCTTTTGTATTAATGGCCAGCAAACATTCTGCTTTGCTTGGCTGTATGACCACAGCAATTGCAATGAGAAGAATAATATAGGTACCACTATAGGATAATAACATCCAGGGAAAATCATAGCTGGACTGCAGTGATAGCTCCTCTTCAGAAAGGCATTCTTCCTTTTCTCACTGCAGCATTGGTGCACTTCTGTTAATGGAAGAACCTGAATCTAGTTCCTTTCTTCTTTGAGCTCAGAGGGGAAAGGAAAAACTGAAGTATACATCTTAAATAGTTTGAAAAATAATTAACTCTGCCAGAATATGTCTTGATTCTCAGAATTTAGAAGAGCTCCATCCACATTTACCATCCAATTCCATCTTAGACTTCTATATCTTTGTTTGGCTCCCTGTATTGTTAAGTCTATGAGACTATCCCTGAATGCATGAAACTTACACAAGAATATGTTCAATCATACAAAATGAGCAAACAGATATGGTCTCATAAAACCAGGACATAACACAACATGAAACCAGGCATATGAATGAGAAGATGGCAATCTAAGTGTCATAGCTGTTCTGTTGGACATTTAACGAACCAGTACTCCTAGTGAAGCCTTATTTCCATCTCCTTGGCCTCAGTCCCAGACTTAAAAAAATATTCATGTTCCACCCATTGGTTTTGAAACTGAAGTTCATTTTCATTCCAAGGGAATCCATATAATGAGGGGCCATTGAGTTCTATAGATGGAACATAAGCCTTTACATCACAGAGGTTAATATTAATGACAATAATTTCTGTCTTAGGATCTGGAAGCAGGGACCAAATGGAGGAAGAGAGAGGTGAAGACCTTTCACCTTCAGAGGCAAACCTGAGCAAACATTTGAAATATTTGTTTTGTCCTGGGCATGTTTCCATTTCTTACTCTGTGCTTCCAGGGATCATTGTATTTATATTTCCCCAACTGTGTTTCTCTTTCTGGGTAACCACCATATAAGAGTTAACTACCTATCAAAATGTGTGAAACCCTAAACTTTCTGAATAAGAACAGTTATAATGTTTGTGATCATAACGGTAACAATGAGAGCTATTGAATGAACAGTTTACACACCAAGCACTCTTCTCAAGGCTTTGTAGCTATTTGTCCTTTTATCTTCACTCAATTAAAGAAATAAATTAGAGAAAATGTATTCGGTGGTCAGGTAAAAAGCATTTGAAAAAAATCAACACCCATTTATGCTAAAAAAAAAAATCTCAGCAAGGAAGAATAGAAGGGAACCTCCTCAAGATTTTAAAGAACATCAACCATAAAGCCTACAACTCACATCATACTTAATGGTAAGTAGTGTATCAGTCAGTGTTCTTCAGAGAAACAGAGCCAACAGGATAGATGATAGATAGATAGATAGATAGATAGATAGATAGATAGATTATAGATAAGTAGGTAGGTAGATAGAATATAGATAGATAGATAGATTATACATAGGTAGATAGATTATAGATACATAGATAGATAAATTTTAGATAGATAGATAGATTATAGAAGGATAGATTATAGATGATAGATAGCTAGCTAGATAATATATAATAGATAGATAGAGAGATAATAGATATATAGATAACAGAGGGATAGATAGATGATAAATTATAGAAAGATAGATTTATTAAAATTAAAAGGAATTAGCTCGTGCCTTTATGGAGCCTGACAAGTCCCAGATCTAAAAGGTGAGGGAAACCTGGAGATACAGGATTGCCAATGGTTTAGTTTTAATCCAAGTCCAAAAGTCTGAAAACCAGAAGAGCCAATGACGTAGTTCATGCCCAGATGCCAACAGAATCCAGACTCGAGACCCACGAAGAGGTGATGTGTTAGTTCGAGTACAAAGGCAGGGAAAAACCAATGTCTCATTTCAAAGGCCATCAGGTATGAGGAATTCTCTTACCTGGGGGAGGGTCAGCCTTTCTGTTCTATTCAGGCCTTCACCTGATTGGATGAGGCTCATCCACTTTAGGGAGAGGTATCTGCTTTACTCAGTCTACCAATTTAGATATTAATCTCATCCAAAAACATCCTCACATATACACCTAGTATAATGCTTGACCCAATAGTTAGGCACCTTGTGGCCCATTCAAATTGACCCACACAATTAACCATTACAGTAGAAACTGGACACTTTCTCTTAAATATCAGGACCAAGGCAAGGATGTCACCTCTCTCACTCCTATTTAACAGAGTACTAGCGATCCTAGCTAATTCAATTATCAGGAAAGGAAAGAAAATATATAGATTAGAAAGGAAGAAATAATATTGTTTTTGTTCACAGGTGACATGATCAACTATGTATAAAATCCCAAAGAATCTAAAAAAAGAAAACTCCCAGAACTAATAAAAGCATGTACAATAAGGTTGCAGAATACAAGTTTAATATACGAAAGTCAATTGTTTCTCTATATATCAGCAATGAAAAGTTGGAATGTGACTCTTATAAAAACATGTTTTATGGTAGCACACACACACAAAATTACACAGATGTAAATCTATCAAAATGTATACAGCATCTATAGGCAAGAAACTTCTAAACTCTGAGAGAGAAATCAAAGATCTAAATAAATGGTGAGATATTACATGTTCATGAATCGAAGAAGTCAATACTGTTAAAATGTCAAATCTTTCCAACTTAATCTATAGATTCAACACCATCTCAATCAAAATCCCAGAAGGCTACTTTGCAGATATCGACAAACTGATTCCAAGGTTTGTATGGAAGGAGCAAAGACTTAGAACTAAACTAATATAATACTAAAGAAGAGCAAAGTTGAGTGATTCACAATACCCAATTTCAGGATTTACCAAAAAGCTACAGTTAATCAAGACTGCATGGTAGGGCTTCCCTGGTGGCGCAGTGGTTGAGAGTCCGCCTGCTGATGCAGGCCACACGGGTTCGTGCCCCAGTCTGGTAAGATCCCATGTGCTGCGGAGCGGCTGGGCCCGTGAGCCATGGCCGCTGAGCCTGCACATCCGGAGCCTGTGCTCCACAACGGGAGAGGTCACAACAGTGAGAGGCCCGCATACTGCAAAAAAAAAAAAAAAAAAAAAAAAAAAGACTGCATGGTATTTGCAAAAGAAGGTCATTGGATCAATGTGAAAGAATAGAAAGCCCAGAAATAGACTCACATAAATATAATCAACTGACCTTTGGTGCTGAAACCATTGGTTGTTCATATTTTAAAAAATGAACCTGGACACAGACCTTACACCTTTCACAAAAATTCCTTTAAAATGGAACATATACCTACATGTAAAATGCAAAATTATAACACTTCCAGAGGAAAACATAGGAGAAAAAAAAAAACCACGTGACCTTGGATTAGTGATGATATTTTAAATACAACACAAAAAGCAAATCCATAAAAGAATAAAAATGATAAGTTGGAGTTTATTAAAGTTATAAACCTATGCCCTGTGAAAAATACTTAAAAGAATCAAGAGACAAGGCATGGGTTCTAAGACAATACTTGCCAAGCAGATATCTGATAGAGGACTTGTATGCAAAATGTACAAGGAACCTTAAAACTCAACATAAGTACCAACAACTCAATTTTTTTCAATAAGCCAAAGATCTGAACAGACACTTCATCAGAGATATGATAGCAAATACCCATATTAAAGATGCTCAGTGTCAGTGACCACTACAGAATTACAAAACAAAACAAAAGACCACTATGCAGTCATTTGAACAACTAAAATTCAAAACTGATGGTACCTAATGAGGGTGAGGGTGTTGGGCTCTCATTCTTTACTGGGGGAAATGCAAAATATAGTCATTTTGGTAGACTGTTTGGCAGTTTCTTGCAAAGCTAAACAGTCCTTCATTTAGTCCCACAATCAGGTTCCTAGGCATTTATCTAACTAATTTGAAAACATATCCACACACAAAAAAGCCTGCACATGAATGCTGATAGCATGATTATGATTATATTCATAATCACCCAAATTTGGAAGCAACCAAGATCCTCTTTTATAGGTGAATGAATAAACAAACTATGGCACATACATGCATTATTTAGCATGAAAAAGAAATGAGCTTTCAAGCCACAAAATAGGTGGGTTTATCTTATATGCATATTTATAAGTAAAAGAAGCAAGTCTGAAAATTCTATATGCTGTATAATTCCAATTATATGACATTCTGGGAAAGCAAACAAAAGAGAGTAAACAAAGCAGTAGTTTCCATGATGCTGTGGAGAATGTGACAACAGAATCAAACTCCATTAAAAATGTGGGACACACCCTCACTGAAGAGGGTGGAGGAAAATGGCTCTGAACTAAGTAATTTTGGACACGAGTAGAATTTGTAAGACTAAAGGAAATAGGAACTATACATAAGCACTGTGCTGTAGTTGATAAAGCATTTTACTCACTGGTACATAGGTTAACCATTCTGATGTCAATATGCCTGTATACTGGAGCTGAACACTTATGAACATGAATGGATGGTGGTTAGAACCAGGTTTCTCACTGCTGGAGTGAAAGGATACGTTTAAACAAGGGAGAGGTCCAATTCACCTACTTCTTCCCCAACACACAAAAAAGAGTCAGCTGCTGCAAGCTATTCCTAAAATTTATGGTTGTTTTTTCAGTTTTTAAATACTTTATTCACAAATCCTCTAAACCTTCTGCTTCCCTTTATTGTTATTATTATTATTAACAAAAAATTAATAAAATGGTAATATAGAATACAATAAACTTAATACTAGCAGTCTTCATTGTCTAAGCACTTTATAAATATTATCTTATTTTTTCCCTTATAACAGCCCTGTAAAGGAGGTAGTATCCTAATTCTAAGGATGACGATACTGAGGCTTAGCAGTGATGAGGAATTTGACTGTGGTCTCACAACCGATTTAGTCATTCGTTAAGATGACATTAGTTTTAGGGGCTTCCCTGGTGGCACAGTGGTTGAGAGTCCACCTGCCGATGCAGGGGACACAGGTTCGTGCCCCAGTTCGGGAAGATCCCACATGCCGCAGAGCGGCTGGGCCCGTGAGCCATGGCTGCTGAGCCTGCGCGTCTGGAGCCTGTGCTCCGCAACGGGAGAGGCCACAACAGTGAGAGGCCCGCGTACTGCAAAAAAAAAAAAAAAAAAAAAAAAAGATGACATCAGTTTTTAAGGAACTACCATGTGCCAGTCCTCGTGTAATTATCAGGTGTGCAAACTTGCGGGCACCATACCTCAGGAGAACCAACAGTCTGGCCTGAAAGACAAATGTTATTATACCAGGAAACATACCAACATGTAATTAACGTGTCAGTTTATGAAGGAAATGGCCACGTATGAGTTAAGTGGGGAGAGAGCCTTTTTGAAGACGTCACATGTATAATAAATAGAGGCACAGAGGATGTGAAAATTCCAAAGGTGATGAGAGTGGAAGGAGATATGTAAATATTTCCCAGCATAGAGAACCGACTATGCAAAGGCTCCAAGGCAGAAACTTGATGAATTCTAGAAACTGATAGGAATTAGTAGCAGGTATACGATCTTAGGATTGTTCAACTTTGCAATCCTTGCTTTCACCCTAAACCACCACACTGTAGAGCATTTCCTATTACTATCTTCCCTTAAATACAAAAGATTTTTACTGTCGAAAATCATCAGGTCAGAAAAATATGAGAGAAAAGCAGAAATAATCAGTAATCCCCTTGTACACAGAAAAAAGCAGGCATTCTACCTTCCTTTCTCCTGGAACGTGACTTTATAAGAACATTTCTTCTTTCCACTTAGTTATTGAAAAGGCTTATGAATGTCATTTTCGTACAGTGTATGGGAAAAAAGGAGTATATTTGCCTCTCACTTTCAGTATCCCAATTTGTAATTATCACAGATTTTGATCCCATGAAAAGCTAATGAAACTGACAGGAAGTGAAGACAAAAGGAGAAGGTTAAAAGGAGCCAAACCTATCCTCTGCCAAAGCCTGCAGACCTTGTCAGTGACTTTATAACCACCTCCTCACACACCCTAGTTTATCAGTCACTGGACTTCTCACTCGGGAGGACCCGGTTAAATAATTATGATGCACAGTAACTCAGTTAACTCAGTACCTATGATCATGAAGTGTGGGTCCACTTTAATAGGAATAGGATGTGCATGGATTGTATAGTCTGTGTGAAATCCAGGAATGATTCCATCCATCGGATTTTAGCATAAGAACTTAATGTATATAAAATTATTAGGCAGATGCACCCAAGGGAGGAGGGGATCTTTGAATATCTGATGAAAAAGTACACGTCCAACCTTAATACTTTTAGCTTGCAAGCTATCCATATATTCTATGTGAGAGAGAGAGAGAGCGAAAGACAGAGAGAGAGAGAGATTGTATTGAGATAGATCAGGAAGGAAACAGAGACTCCCCCTTGCCCCTCTAGCTGCCAGGGAAAAGCAGAAAAGCTGACCCACAGAGCTCCATCATCACAAGTGGCGACTTCATCATTGACTTTGGTTGTAGTTTTTCTGTCACTTAAGTGAGGCTTCTGAACCGTGTCCGGAAAGTTTGTGGTATCTTAGAAGTCTCCCTCTCCTCCCTCTTTTTTACTGCATTTATTCCAGTAAGCACGCTGAAAAGCATGGTCACTAAATACTGATTTGCCCATTCAGTAATTCTCAGAGCTGTCCTGGCCTTTGATACGCTGTCCCCTCCCAGCTTGAGAATGAGGCCGTCTGCAAGAGGCAAGGAGAGAGATTGGCTTGTTAGACAGAAACTGACAGTCCTAGAATGAAGGGCATGGGGGACACCTCAGAAACTCATGGGGACCATTGTGGGAGGATTAGCAAAGGAGAACGCACTTCAGGAGGCCTGTGGGCACATCTCCACAAAGAATGAAAAACAGGAGGGAGCGGTAGGTGGGGTGGAAGGAAGTCCATGCATTCAGATACGTGTTGCGTTAGTTCTGATTTGGCATTCGGAGTCCTTTCTCAATATTGTGTCTCCATTGCCTCTCAACTCTTTAATATTTATTTCCATTCAGGACATCATACACTCTATGATTAGTTGGCATGGGCTGTGTCCAATCTGGAGTAATCTGTATGCATTTATCTTGCGAGCTGCTCCCTAATTGGTTTTCATCCAAGTAATCCCACAGAGAATAAGGTTACGTGCTGAAAAGGGCTGAGGTGAGAGTGTGGGTAAAAGGGGACTGTGAACTCTTTTCCTGGCCTTATTAGGAATGCTGTGAGCATCTGCAGTAGGGAGGAAAAAAAAGTTCAAATTTCCAAGATTCTCCTAAGTCATGAATAAGCATATAGTAGACCCCAGAGTCTAACCAACAAGCTACAGAGAAAAAACACCTCTAGAGTAAGCCCATCCATTTCTGCAGGATCCAATAGCTGGTATAACATAGATCAAACATTAGGCTAAAAGGGGACACATGGAGAGAAGTAGTTGGAGAAATAATTTAAATTAAGAAAAATTAAGCCTTTGTTTTGGCTCCAGAAACCTGGCATTCAGGAAGAAATAAGCTCCAAGCAAGCATTTTCATATACGATTAAAAATGAGGGCAACTAAAATCAACATTTCTGATTGTTTGTTTTTATTATTGTTTTTATTTCCCATGGGCCCTTTAGATACTTTGATTCACCTTTAGCAGCACGTCTAGTATAGCAATAATATGAAGTCCACGTGTATTTTTCTGACTATAGAGGGTCCCCCTGTAAAAGGAAATGAAGACTTTTGTAGGTCCGTGAAAATGTTTTCTTAATATGATTTAATAGTGAAAATATTTAGGCATTATTTTAAAGTTAAAAATGTGATGAAAGTTCACCTCTCAGAAAGAAAGATTCCATTTCAATTTTCATAAATATTGCAATTGTCTTTACTTGCTGAAAATAATGTCTATTTTTTCATTTGTCATTGTTAGCTGTGTTGGTACCTCAATTAAGATTATTTGTTTGAAGTGCACTACGATATAGATAACATTGCATAAAGAGACTGACTTCTATATTTTCTGCTATAAAATGAGAATACCATGCTTGATCATAGTGCTTGTTTTAAAAGTAATTATCATTTTCCAAGTCCAATTCTCTCTCAGAAACGGAATCTGGAATCAGTCTTTCTAAATCAGAAAGAGGGACAGTGGTGTAATTGTTCCTCCTCCTGGGAAATATGCTTTTCCTTAGCTGTATAAAGCAACACAAAATTTTCCATAAATAATTACAGTGCCAATGTGTTACACCAAGTAAAAAACAAAACAAAGCAAAAAACACTGCATATTTAGAAGTAAAAAGAGTGTTAAAACGCCACTTTCAAAAACTCTGCACCAGAGCACAAAATGAAACCACCCAAAGAACTTGCAGGAGTCAAAGTAGGTGTAACTCTGTAGGAAATCTCACTTTCAATTATCTTATTCTTCTGCTTATATATCAAGTGACTTATTTTATGATGGTTTAAATAGAAGAGTCATATTAAAAAAGAAAGAATAGTTTTCTATGAAGAATCTTATAGGCTCAAAGGCCGGTTAACTTAGTTTAGCCGTCTAGTTTATTTTGCATTAGAGGAACTTCACATTTAATTTACCCGTCCGTAATAGGTAACTTTTTCAATACGGAGCTAAAGGTCACTCTTATATGTAAGGAAAATTAAGCCGATGTTCTCGGTTGCCTTACAGTCCTCCTAGATCAACTACTCCAATAAATGAACATGTACAACAAGCCGAAGGGCTTTTTATTACAAATTTAATTCATTTCTCTAGACAACTGTGAAATTTGCCATTGACATTAGTCATTACCCCAAGGCGAACTAAAAGATGATCTCAGTTAATAAATGATCCTTAACAAGGAACGCTCCCATCTCCTGTGATACTGGTACAGGCACAGTGTATGAATGCAGGACTTGCTTCCTGCCAGAACACCAGTGTTCCCGACTATTTGGTGTACTTATTTCCTGTTCCTGCTCCTGATATTAATAATTATGCAACGGGATAATTAACAACACAAAGAGACAGTCCTATGAGCTTGAAGCTAGATTTTCAGCACGTTAACCTTCTGGGAAATAAAGAACAGAAGCAAAGAATCTAGCCAAATAACCAATGCAGGTTGATTTCACAGTGTGTAAAAGGCTAATTATCTGTGAAAAGTCTGACCTCAAGTAACAAAATTACAGAAATGTGCAGGCATTTTATTTTAAATAAAACTCAGAGCCTCTGCTTCATATTCTAAAGAAACCTGATTAGCCAGTGTATGAAAGAAAAGATTGGAAACTTAAAAAAAAAAAAAAGCTCTGAAGGGAATGATGGTATCTGGAAATAAATGTTAATGATCAACCCAGCCACCTGAGAAGGTAGGCTAAAAGATAAACTCCTACTTCCTTTCCCTACCCCCTACACACAGACATTATAACGAAAAAAGAAAGAAAAAAAACCACACACACACTCAGTATGTGACAGATATAGGTTAAGTGTATTTTGTTTACTGGAGACAGGCTACAATAAAAAGCAGAAAATATTACTACTCCTTTACAGATACCATATGTAATTCATTCTGATACAGGAATATTTATCCACTAGCAGTAATAACAAACCACAATTTTTGTCATGAAAAAAATAAATTGTATTTTCAAAAAGCAAACACATTACAGAGTGTATAAAAATGCAATATTCCCATTTTCTAGTCAGAGTTCCAATTTATTGAAGTAACAGAGCAGAAAATGCACTGACAGCTGTTACATTTTATTGCGAATTAGTATATAAGTTTTATATCCTGTGAGCAAATGCATGATACATTGTATTCCAGTAATTGCCACTGGCTTTCCAAATGGAAACCGAATGATCTTAGTGCAATTACACTCAGGAGAGTACACAGAACAGCTTCCAGTTCTACCTTATAGCACTTTAACAATACTCATATTAAGTATAGTTTCTATTTTTTAAGCACAAATAAAAGATTAAAAAAGGGCAAACTGGATTTTTTTTTAATTTTAAAAAGTAGTGCTCAAATGGTATATGGGGTCGCTCATTCATCTTGGATGACTTTTTAAATTTAAGGGGTACATGTTAGAATATTGCAGTTTGGAAGGTGCAGGAAGGTTCAACAAAGTTTCTCCCCTCCCCCTTTGTTTAGTAATATCAATATTTTACTTTCCTTGATGTCTCCCTCTCTATCCTGCCTCTTAGCTATAGAATGTAGGGCTTTAACGTGATGGGAACAGGTGTTGGAAGACTTCAGAAAATGAGCTATATGCTGAGTTTTCACTTTACACCCAGCAGCCCGATCATCTTTGATTCCTTTCCTCATACTTCCCGGCTACTCCTCCTAGCATGTTATGTGCACGAGCTACCGTCCTTAGGAGAGAGCCATTTGTTTTCATAAGGGTTAATTCTGATTTCATAGATCATTTTGCTAACGCTCAGGACTACCGGTTAACAGGCCAGCACGCTCCAACCTTGTAACCGTCTTTGCAGTCAGTTCTAATTTATTAGAAGCAAATTTCTCGCATGCTGTAAGAAGCCTATTTTGTCTATTTTTGCAAACCTTGATAATACACTACACCCTCTCTCTTGGCAGCCCGTCGGCGGACAGCCTCTCCACCGTGGGTCTCGGTGGCGAAGCCTTCAATAAAGCCGGCTGTCTTCTCCCTCTAGTGGTTACCAGCCCGCCTTGCAGGAGAGGGAAAGCAGAAGCTGCAGAGGACGCGCAGAGGGAATTTGGTGCAATGCTCTTTTTTTTTTTTTTGCGGTACGCGGGCCTCTCACTGTTGTGGCCTCTCCCGTTGCGGAGCACAGGCTCCGGACGCGCAGGCTCAGCGGCCATGGCTCACGGGCCCAGCCACTCCGCAGCATGTGGGATCTTCCCGGACCGGGGCACGAACCCGTGTCCCCTGCATCGGCAGGCGGACTCTCAACCACTGCGCCACCAGGGAAACCCCAGTGCAATTCTTTTGGCTTAGAGAGAAGAGGGAAAAAGTAGAACCCAAGCAGTCTATCGCTGCAGAAAACAGAATTTATCAAGCATTTAAAGCAATAAGTTAGTGGCGGCCACAGCTTAATCAACACCAACCTGCTGACACAGGTTTGCAATTTGAGCTGGTTATTAGTGATTGAATTAACAGCATGTCACAACTTGTATCTGGTTTCATAAAAGAAACCGACTAACACTACAGAACTATAAACAACACGTAATAAGACTTTTTTCTTCCCCGGGCTGGAAACGAAATCTCATATAGCTACAACAGGAAAGAGCAAGGGCCACTCCGTTTGCCCCTTTTGGAGGGTTGTCCCAAAGCAGCTTGGGACTCCCTCCCGGGGGACTCCACGCTTGGCCAGTGCAGAGGCCCCGCTATAGAAACACCATCCAAAACTACATTAACAACAGCAACATCAACACAACTAAAGACACGTGATAGCTCTCCTCCGGATGTTAGAAGCAGTTGTGTTAACAAATTCCAGGTGGTAATGGCCTTTGCTATATCACTGCTACCTTAAACACATACAAAGCCTCAGCTCACTGCATCCCCTTACATCTGTTTCTAACCCCAAAGTTGTTCAGAAACTTATTTGAAAGAAAAGGTACTGAGCCCAATACAGAAATTCAAAGCATTAGCTTTCTTGTTTCCTATAAAAATATATTAATGCTAAGGATGTATGAGTTCTAAAGTCTTGAAATCTGAGTTTAGGAGTTCTCCTACATCCAATGTAACACAGGAATAAAATTGCTGTTTCAGAAGTATTTTGCTATTTTTTATTAGAAAAGAAATATTAAGTCTTCTTCTGGGCTTAAATCATGCCCAAATACACTGAAGTGTCTTCATGTATTATGAGGAATGATGAAGGCGGACCACGCCCTACATGGAATTACTTGGATTTGGGATCCTATACAATGCACCAGATTCTTTGGTAAAGGGGAGAAATGTGTGGAGTTGAAGCTTGGGGAAATAAAATAAGTCAGATATGGAAAGATGTACATGATCTGTCACAATAGACAGTTCTTTCTTTTTTTAAAAGTAAAATCAATGAGAAATCTGAGCAATGATAATTTCCTCTCTAACAGAGAAATATACTTAGAATAATCATTTTGTCTCCTTTTGCTTTTGGTGGGTTTTTATTTCCATGACCTGTTGCCTCGTGGGTTCTTAAAATACAGATGAGGAGACAATGGCTCAGGGAGATCAGGTGACCTGCCTGAAACAAATAGTAACATAAATTCCTTCCTATTTTGTTTTGTGAAAGATAAGAGCAAAGTCAAATAGTAGCAGAATGCAGATCATATCCCAGGTTTCTATTGCTCTTTTCCGATACAAGAAATATTTTGAGTCTCCACAAGGCGTTACAGTTATCTGAGGTGGATTTTTATTTGTTTGTTTGTTTGTTTGTTTTTGGCTGCATTGGGTCTTCGTTGCGCATGGTCTTTCTCTAGTTGTGTCGAGCAGGGGCTTCTCTTCCTTGCGGTGCGCGGCCTTCTCATTGCGGTGGCTTCTCTTGTTGCAGAGCACGGGCTCTAGATGTGCGAGCTTTAGTAGTTGTGGCTTGTGGGCTCAGTTGTGGCTCGTGGACTGTAGAGTGCAGGCTCAGTAGTTGTGGCATGTGGGCTCAGTAGTTGTGGTGCACAGGCTTAGTTGCTCTGCGGCATGTGGGATCTTCCCGGACCAGGGCTCGAACCTGTGTCCCCTGCATTGGCAGGTGGATTCTTAACGACTGTGCCACCAGGGAAGTCCTTGAGGTGGATTTTTAATTACAGTATTTCTCCAAAGCCCACTAGACATTCTAGAACTATATTAGCTGGTACATGAACAGAAAATCTAAACTATTTTTAATATTTCCCTTAGCAAAGCAAAATAGAAAGGGATTTCTGAAATTTCTGAAACAGTCTTCCTAAATTTGAAATAAGAAAATTTTTAAAGTTAATTTGTATCATTTATAGATTTGAATAAACTACATTCTCTTCCCATTATCACTTATCAAGAAGAATTGATTGTAAATGTGACTTCACTGGGTTAATCTTTAAGGGTAAAATATTTTGAATTAATTTTTCCTCATTTTCTTCATCTATGCAGTAAAATTATATTGTCATGAAAATTTTCTATCACTCTTTCTGTAATATAAGAAAGGAAATGTTGCAGGTTTCAGAAAAGCTCATATTTGGGAAGATTCATAAATTAACTCACTTCCCTCTTGTGGCACCTTACTTCAAAATTGTCTAATCCAACACAGTATAGGAAGTAGCCATTCCTCTATGCTTTTTGGTAGTAGACTGAGCCTTTCTCAGAAGTAAACAGTCAAGCCTTAACTTTAGATTGGGAGTTTATCAGAAAACATGATTAAATGTGTTCTACACTTTGGGGAACTGCTTTTGTCTCAAATTTATTTGTTCTGGGTTTCCCTGGTGGCGCAGTGGTAAAGAATCTGCCTGCCAATGCAGGGGACACAGGTTCGAGTCCTGGTCTGGGAGGATCCCACATGCTGCGGAGCAACTGGGCCCGTGATCCACAACTACTGAGCCTGCGCATCTGGAGCCTGTGCTCCGCAACAAGAGAGGCCGCGACAGTGAGAGGCCCACGCACTGCGAAGAAGGGTGACCCCCACTCTATGCAACTGGTGAAAGCCCTCGCACAGAAACGAAGACCCAAACACAGCAAAAAATAAATTTATTTGTTCAACTAATATTTATTTAGTGTTAGGTGATGGTGTTCGTAACTGGAGATGTACTGATTAGCAAAAAGAAAGTCATTGTTCACATGGAGGTTACAATTTAGAGGAAAAACAGCTGTAAGTCAAATGATCATACAACTATAAGCAGACATGGTTTGAAAAGTGCTACATGGTGGGGAAAGGGGCACATAGAATAGCAATGTGAGGTCTTATAGAGGTGGAAGGGTGTTCAACCTACTTTCAAAGGTTAGTGAAAGATAATCTCATGAAATATTCAGATCCACCAGATAAGTAGGACTTCATTAGGGGAGGTGTGTGTGTCCTTGTATGTATGAGAGAGAGAGAGAGAGGGAAGGAGGGAGAGAGATGGCAGAGTAATTCAGACATGGGGGCTCTGTAGGAGAGCATGGGTAGAGGCACTACAGTGTGACAGCCCCTGAGGAACCAAACAAGGCAAGTGGGACGAGCGTAAACAAGCAGAGGGAGAGGGGACAGCAGCCTCAGAGGCACCTAGGCCAGAGCATGTGGGTCCTTGGAGGTCTTTCCTTTCACATATACTGGTCTTAACACAAAGACAGAGGGAAAAGCCTCAAGGTCCTTTTACATGGTGAAGGCTGGGGGGCGGAGGGGGGGTGGATCAGCCACTCTGCCATGGAGGGAAAATAACTGAATTGGGTTAGGGTAGGTTAAGGGAGGCCATCCAGTTGCCAAAATATAATCACAGTTGCTGAGCTCTGATTATTAACATGCGGAGAATATCTTTCTGTTTTTTGGAACTGGTTTCTGTTGATTTTTAAAAGCATTTAGAACTTACAGAGAACTTTTGCCTGTGTTTGATCTTATAACAACCCTGCAAGGCTGTCAGGATGGACAGGCTTTCTCTCTGAAAAAGAGACAAAGGTATGGGGTAACTGAGATGGGGACCCACTATTTCAAACTCTTCCTAGCTCTCTCTTCCCCACACAACAATGTTCACAAAGTTGACATCTAATTAGTATAAATTGTAAAAAAAATAAAGAAAAACAATGCATTGAATGGAGGTAGCTTTCTTATAAGACAGATTTTCTCTTTATTTTGATAGATTTATTGGTTTACCATATCCACATTCTGCAGCTTGGTCTGGTAAAGGGATTGATGAGATAATGTTTATGAAAGATTTTTCAAAGCATTATTGGAAAATCTACATGAGTTCAAAGCTTCTATTTGTTTTCATCATCACAGTGTGGTTTGGGGGCCACCTAAGCTTGACTTAGATGCTTCCACTTCAAAAGGTTGCATATGTATCATTTTTCTGATGCAATAAAAATAAATTAAAAAATTAAAATTCTCTATTACCTAGAACCTGGTTTAGATTATACTGAGAGAAAGGGAAACCTAAAATGTTCAACTCACATGTACATTTTGAAGTTAACTTTCATCTAACTTCATATAAATGATCCACCATGTACATCAAAATATCTTTCCCGCATTTTGGTGAAGTGCACTTATAGGATAAAAATGCTAAAATCATGGAGTATTGTAAAAATCGAAGAGGCAGCTAAAGTTACATAAATACTGTTGGCTGAGATCATTGTGCTGCTGTCATAAAATAATAGTCTTAATTTTATTAGTTCACTTGGAAATAAGAACTTAGAACTTCCAAAGTGCAGTGTGTCTGGATCCGAGGGAGATAATCTAAAAATGAGTAAGACTCAATCCTGTAATGAAAGAGCTTTCGAAGTATTTCACATCATATTTAAAACTAGAAGACTTATCCATTGGAAACAAATTTTAAACAAAAGCACTCTCCGAAGTTATTAATTTAAAACTGAAGACATATGCAATTATGTCTTGATAGAGTTCTCAGGACAGGTACAAAATCTTTTCCTAAATACACAGCATATTTTATTATGATTTTATATATAATTAAAAATAAGTTTTTACTTTGCACATATTTGGCAATTTAAGGTATTGAGATTAGTAACAACTCATACATCTGTAGTAATTTAGTCTCCTCTCCAAATTATCAAAAGCCCAGCACAATGCACATTTCCTCTCAAAGTTTTATAAAGGTCAGTGTTTGTTTAAGTGTTACTATAAACAGAGGTGGGTGAAAATAGGGGTGGTCTGGCCTGATAAATCCCATTTTTCTGGTTTGGGTTTTAGTTTATCAACCTTTAAGAGACCTTTTTGTTCCAGCCTCTCTTTTCTCATGGATTCTTACTGTAATCATCATCAACTTCCCACCAAGCAATGTTTTCAAATACTAACAAAATAACCATATTTAAGCATAATGAAAGTTCATACAAACTTAAACAAACCATTGTCATCTTGAAAAGATACACAAAAATCCAATATTGATGCTCTTTCACGGACCATAGCAATGCCACATGGTCTCACTTTTACCAAAGAGCAAAATTAGTTAATAATTTTTCACCATAATTCAAGCTCTGCTCTGTCTTTTATTTGTCATCCATTCATTCATTCACTCGGGACATAACTCAGTCGTTCATTTAGTTAGTTGATGACTATCAATAAATGGTCACAATGTGGCAGTCTCTGTAGTATCACTGGGGGCTACAATGATGGATATGACTTAATGTTTATCCCCCAGGAATTCACATCCTAGTGCAGGGGACAAGCCGGTAAACAAATGATGACAGTGCAACATGGGGTTATAACATAGCTATGTACAAAGCATGATGGGAGGATTGAGAGGAAACTGTGCCCTAGAAAGACTGATGATCTTGAACGGTGGACAGACATTCTCAGGTAAGAGAATAAAAAGGTAGGAGGGTCAGGCAAGGACCATCCAGGTATATGGGAGAGCATGAATGAAAACACAAAATCATGAAGAACATAGCCTCTTTTAGGAAAAGGAAGGTGTTTTATTCAGCTAGTACATGGAGGTAGTCTAGTGGCTTTGAGACATAGTAGCCGGTCACAATCTTTTTCTGCCCCAGGGCAAGATTTCCAATTCTTTACTTTTCTTTTCTTTTCTTTATGTTTATTTTATATTGGAGTACAGTTGATTAACAATGCTGTGTTAGTTTCAGATGTACAGCAAAGTGATTCAGTTATACATATACATGTATATATTCTCTTTCAAATTCTTTCCCCATTGAGGTTGTTACAGAATATTGAGCAGACTTCCCTGTGCTATACAGTAGGTCCTTGTTGGTTATCCATTTTAAATATAGCAGTGTGTCCAGTTCTTTTCTTTTTCTTTTTCTTTTTTTCTTTGTCATCTACACCTCACTCCAAGCTTATCAAGGTTTCCCCATGTTACTTTGTCTCTAAAAATTGAGACCTCATGGCAAGGTGTTCACCTTAGAGGCTCGCAAAAGGTCAATATGAATGAAAATAAATAAAATATATCAGAAAGAAAAACGGTAGGCAAGGACTGAATGAGAATGGCATTTGATGTTGTGGAATTATGTCCATGGATATTAGGAGGTCACCAAACATTTTAAAAAACATTTACTTTGAAATAACCTCAAACATACAGTTAAACTTCAAGCAAAAGACATAAATTTTTTTTCCCTGAATCTTTTGAGGATAAATTATTCACATGTTGCCTTTTTACCACTGAATATTTTAATATGTATCCGCTATAGATAAAAACATTCTCTTGCATGACTACAATGCCATCATCAAAATCAGGAAACTAACATTGATGTATAGTTAACATTTAATTGGTAGACTCCATTCAAGTTTTACCAATGGTGTTCCTTTTAAGAAAAGATCAAGTCCAGAAACACATGTTGTATTCAGTTGTTATACTCTTTAGTTTCCTTTAGTGTGGATTATTTCCTCACCCTTTCCTTGATTTTCATGAACTTGACACATTCACATACTTCAGGCTGGTTATTTGGCTGAATGTCCTCAGTTTGGGTTTACCTAATATTCTTTTACATTTAGACCCAGGTTGTACAACTCCGGCAGAAAGGATGTAGTGTTCCTTCACTGCATCCCATCAGGTGCACACAAGGTCAGTTTGTCCCATTATTTCTGATGTTATTTCTGATCACTTGATCAACATGGTATCTCTCAGATCTCTTCAATGTAAAGTACCTCTTTTTCCCTATGCAGTTTAATTTTTTTAAATGTGGAAAAGTATTTTGAGACTATGTGAATATCACATTCCTCATCGAAGTGTCTATTTGTGTATTTATTTGTTTGTTTATATCCAGATAGACATATCAATCCCCAATTTAACCACATGGTTTTAACCTCTTATGATTGTTATTTCCTTTGATAGTCAAATTCTACCATATCTGACCATTGAGAGACCCTTCTATGTTTTTTGACAAGTCACAATCATTTTTTTTGTGAGCACTTCCTTGCTCAAGGGCACTAAGATATTCCAAGTGCATATTGTACTTTTCCTGCCTCAGCACTGAATTCAGTCAGTTCTCCAAGGAGCCTTGATCTACCGTATGGTATTCAGAAAACAAGATCTAGGTGCTGGGAGTACACATTGGTCTTGGTGTAGGACTCCTTCTAAGCTCTGTCATTGGATAGAAAACAAAATATATATGCATAGGTACACATATATACACACAGTCAGTCTCATATATCCATATGTATATACCTATATCTATATAGAAAATGATGAGTTAACACTGATATCTCCATTCCAATCCAACATCCCAGAATTCATTCTAGTTTTTACCCTTTTTGTGCAACTGCCTTTTCAAACAGTGAGAAAACTGTTCCTACTGTCCTTTACATACTCATTTGACCTACACCCTTGTGTCTACCTCACTTAACACCACCATCCCCATACCTCTCCTCTCCTTACTCGTATTTTGCCTACCTCGTTTATTGCTCTACCTCTTCCCTACCATCTGGGTGTGAGTCTTACCCTACTCAAGCTTCAACACCCTCTCTCATCATTGGCATCTTTAAACAAGGTCAAAATTGTGATTTGGGATGGTGAGCATGGCAGCAGCTTTGCTAAACTGAAGGGAGCAGAGATTGGCAGCTGCAGCCCCAGCAAAATATGTAAGACAAATATTCAGGCAAGAGGTAATAAGGGTAGTAAGGGGTGGGACAGTTTTAAGATACATATCTCTGATAAAATACTCCTAAGACTAGTGAAGGTGATGTAGTGGTTGATGAAAATATTATGATTCATAATTTGAGAGACTAAGTGAATTTCTTAAAACTGTAAATACAGGTACAGATGAAATCATCATTTGTTGTATAGGATTTTTGTTTTAAGGTTTTTAAAAAATTTTTATTGCAGTGTAGCTGACTTAAAATGCTGTGTCAGTTTCAGGTGTACAGCAAAGTGAATCAGTTATACATATACATATATCCACTCTTATTTAGATTCTTTTCCTATATAGACCATTAGAGAGTACTGAGTAGAGTTCCCTGTGCTACACAGCAGGTCCTTATTCGTCATCTATTCTATATACTGTAGAGTGCATATGTCAATCCCAATCTCCCAATTTATCCCTCTCTCAAGTTTTAAGTTTAAATAAAATATTTAAGGCATCTATGTACCTTATTTAAATGATTCTGTTGTATAGGATTTTGATGTAGAGGTAGAAAGAAAAAGATGATGATTTTAGATTTAGACATGCTGGGTATTAGGTATTGGCAAGAAAATGTTTTCTGTTGTAGAGATCTGGCTACAATCTTGGATTTGTTGAGTGGAGGAATGAATGAAACGTAGATGTGGCAAAAGAAAACAGAGAGTATTTTTGTTTTGTTCTTTTAAGATTTTGTTGTTGCTGTTGGTTTATTTGTGGTTTTCATGACTTTAATTTCTTCCCTTAAAGACGTATGTAGAATATCCTCTCTACCTCCAACAAGATGTTTTTCTCTCATTCTCCTTCAGTCTCATCCATCTTCACTTACTGTCTCTCTTGGAGGTGGCTAAGGAGCCTGGCTTGAGTGGGAAACAGATGGAAGAGAAAAGGCAGGGTGATGAGAGCCATTCTACTTACATTTTTCCTTTTCCAGTTCTGCCTGTTTCCAGTTGTATTAGTTTCCTGTTGCTGCTGTAACAAATTACCACAAACTTTGAGGCTTAACAACACATCAACATTTTATGTTTCGGTTCTGGAGGTCAGACGTCTTCCATGGATTTTATGGGCTGAAATCAAGACTCCTTCAGGAATCTCTAGGTGAGGCTCTGTTTCCTTGCTCTTCCTGATTTCTGTAGATTGCTCACATTCCGTGGCTCGTGGCTCCTTACTCCATTTTCAACGTGTATCACTTCAACCCCTGCTGCCTTTGTCACACTCATCTCTATGACTTTGACCCTCATGTCCTCCTCTTATAAGGATCCTTGTTGTTACATTGGATCCAGTTGGATAATCCAGGATAACCTCGCCTTTCAAGAGATTTAACTGAATCATACCTGAAAAGTCCCTTTTACCATGTAAGGTCACATATTCTCCTGTTTTGAGGATTAGAAGACGGACATCTTTGGGGAGTGCTATTATTCTATTAACTACACTCAGCACTATGAAAAGTACTTTGTGCACAAATATTTAGCACTGTGCAACTAAGTACTTCAAGTACAATTTCTCTTGGAATCCTTAAAATAAGCCTATGTGATAGATACCATTATTACATGTTATTTTATAGATAAAGACTTACAGAATTTAGGTAACTTGGCAAAATTCATACAGCTAGCAAATGCTGGAACTCAGAGATTCACCCAGGTGTGTGACTTAAAAACCTATACTTGTAAAGACTGGCTGGCTACATAGACTAGATAGGGCAGGTGTTATTTTTATTTCCATACTACAGAGAGTGATGGAAGTGTTTAAAGAAATAATATGAGAATGATAACAGCAAACAGTAAACAGGTGGTAGCAGAAGAGTGTCTGGGAGCCTTCTGGATGTAATGTGTAGGATCTTGCTCCTGGACAGATATTCTGGTTATGCTTTGAAGTAAGACTCTGGCATGTGGGGTGGACCAGTGAGTATTATAACTCAGACAATGAAAAAGCCACAGAATACTAGAAGTCACATATATGGTAAAAGGAAGGGATGTAAGATGATAGAAAAGAGAACAAAGAGGGGAAAGAGGAAGGATAGCTTGAAGATCATGAAAAAGGAGGAGAAATTGGAGATGATGCTCTTCTTGGCTTGGCAAATCATTCCTGATCCTAGTCCTTGTGTAACTGGATGTAATGATTTAGGAATAGAACAGCTGACTGTTGTGGGTGGATTCCTCTGGGAGCCAATATTGTCAAAGATAACTATTAAAGTTTCACTTACTTCTTTTCATATATGAGACATGAACAAATATAAAATAAACATATTCTTTAAGTTTTTCTCTTTGCCCTGAGAATCTACATTCTCTTGCTGAGTTACAATAGTAATTTGAGTTTCTAAAATTAAATTCATCAAATGTTTTTTCTCTCATCAGAATACACCAACATGCTGATGAGATATATATGAAATTAAACCAAAACGGAACTGAAAACAAAAGATGGTTTTCAGTCTCCTTTTCCCTTTTATGACCCCAACTTCTGATTTCTCGGAAGGGACAGAACTTCCTCTCCTGCACACAGATAACCCCAAGGAGATAACTAAATTACAACCATGCCCATTATAACCCTTGTGTCATCAGCACCAGCTCTTGTGCCACCCAAATGCCATTTATTGAATCCCTACTATGTAGCCAGCAAGTCACTATAGCCTATGCAAATTTCTTTTCCTCCAATGCTGTAAGTTCTTTGGTGATTTCAACCTGATAAAACACCATGCTATTATGTGCTCTTATGATTTCCTAAGACTTTAATTGGGTATTTTCTGAGAACAGTAGCTACTTAGGCAAATGCAGAATGACTGAGAGCGTTAAGACTAATGTTACCCAAGGCTTTTGCAAATATTTGTGCTATTCTCAAACTTTGACTCATATGTTTTGGATACTGTAGAATAACATCAAAAAGCACAATCATTAGCCTCTGATGCCTTACCCATATCTGACTGGTTAACCCTCGTCTGTTCACTCTTCCTTCTGTCAGCTCTAGGACCATGAACAGATAACATCACTTCTCTGAGCTTTAGATTTTTCCTAATACTGATTTTATGAAAATGTTAGGTGGATTAAATTATATTAAAAATACTTCTGTTCCCTCTCTAGTCTCCTCTGTAAGAAAGCTCTGTACAAATACTTTTGGGAAGAACAGTTTGGAAAATTATAGTAGATTTCAGTCCACCATTTAGCTTCCACTACCTGGCTGTGTATTCTTGAGGACATACATAATCTCTCTTAGCTTTATTATTGTGTGTATGTGTGTGTGCCTGTGTGTGTGCCTGTGTGTGTGTAAAAGTTATATAATAATACCTTGTTATATTTAAGTTTCATGATGGTTTAAACCTAAAGGCAAATAGTAGCTGGTCAACATACTAGCTCTCTTTTATTTCCTTTGCATTTGGTCTCTCTGAAGGATGCAATGCCATGGGAAGTTTACTTGTTTTGCAATGTGGAGAACTTTCCCCATGGTGGGAATGTGGAGACAGAGGAAGGTATACCGTCTGAATGCATCCACCACACAGCATCATGTAGGATGCAATAAGCCAGCAGTGGGCAACTCTCCCTGGAAGGGGTGGGCAAGATCCTTAACTCTTCTGAGCCTAAGTTTTATGATCTGTAAAAAGGTATGTAATGACGGCTTCTTCTACCTGAGAGTTCTGTTGAGTACATCAAATGCAGAAATGTGAGAGAAACATCTTGAAAACTAAAGCATTATGAGAAGTTTAGAAACCACTATTAATATACCTTCAGCAAGTAATACATTGTTCCTAATGCATGGAGATCAGAAAATAATCTGAAAATGTATCTGCACATGTTCATTTGTACTGAAGCATTTTGGATTGTTCTCACAATGCTCTATAATCTCACTTACTTAATTAACCCTTTATTCTCTCCCCTCAACATTTAGCCTCTGCTGTGGCCAGTTCTATTTCCTCCTCATAACTGATATAGCTGGGGGATGACGGTACAGTCACTGCCCTGGCCAGGAGTGTTCTCTTCCTTCCCTTAGCAGGAGATACTTTTAATCTGGTCTTTGCTGACCACACAACACTTAATTTAACTTCCCTTCATCTGGACTGCTTCAGCACTTTGGGTGTACATCACATAATTTAACACTTAATTATATTGTAAAAGTGGAGTGAAAAGAGACATGCAGACAAAAATTCCATTTATTTTAGTGATAGAGCAAGCTGGAGAAAGAGAGGAAAAAAGTGACTTCTATTAAGGTGGCCTACCTCACCAGAAACAGGCCAATCAACCATGCAATTTTTATTTATGTTTCCTTTTCATTTCCTGAGGGCAAATATATATTCTACCCCCTTGATGATGTCAGGCAGTGAGTAGCCATAAATCACTAGTGACATGCTGGAACCAAGCTTTTTAGCGGGCCAGAAGAATGACTGGAGGATTATTTTCAGCAATATCCACAAAATAAGGTCACTACTGAGAAAAATCTAGAAAAAAACGAGGGACATCTTTGTCAGATAATATTTCAAGGGATACTGTTCAAGAATGAAAAGGGAAAATACCAATATATTTTTTAGAATCTGAGATCATTTGATTGGATTAAAGAACAACTGAGACAGTTTTAGCTTTCTAAATATTTCTCCTGTGTATATTGTAGCTAAGGCTAAAAATTTATGAGACTTTTTAAATGTAAACGTAACATAATTTAAACATCCTGGTTATTTTTTTCTATTTGAGAGGCAGTCTAATACTATATTGAAAGAATGTGGATTTTTGAAATGCTAGCTTTTGCATTTAATAGCTTTCTGACCTAGAGTAAAAATTCAATTTGACTAAATCTCAATTTTCTCACTATAAAATGGAAATAATAATATCCACCTCATTATTATTGAGGACCGGTGTGGAGAAAATGCAAAATTGATCCTACTGTCTGGTGCTTCAGTAGGTTTCAAGTACACGTTAGTTACTTCTTTCTCCTTGCTGGGATTCTACATATTTATTTTGATGATACGGCGCTCATAAAAAAATTTTAAAAACCCAACATTTCAGAAGAACTCACTATTAGAATTCATTATTTGGGATTGCTGTTAGAGTCTGAAACACATTGTTTTGATTATTATTAACCATTGATGTAGCTTTTTAAAGCAAATTATTTCAATAATGTATAGGTCATCTGCAGACTAACAGAGACATCACACAATAGTAGCAAAAGAATACTCTGTAAAGGACTCTAAAATGCAAAGACTTCTTAATTCCGTCTGTGAACATATGCCCCAAGAAATGGCCATATGACATCCTAACACCCATCATATTTAAGAATACACAAACACACACATACATACAACACACACATATCTCTTCTAGCTATGATTCACACAGGCAAAAACTAATTAGGATGTACATTTAAGTAAATTTTCAAATAATAGTTATCAGTAGACACTGATTTATCAGCGATTCCAGTAGAAATGGTTTAAGTGGTAAAGCATGTCAACAATTACTGAACTGTAATTCTCTATGTGGAGTATATTATTAAACACTAAAGATGGGTAGTTTTTAATTAACCTTTTTATGGAGAAAATTATAGATTCACATGCAGGTGTAAGAAATAATACAGAGATATTCCGTGTAATCTTTACTGTTTCTCCCATTGGTAACATTCTGAGAAACTATAATAAAATATCAAAACTAAGATATGGACATTGATACAGTCAAGATACAGAACATTTTCATCACCATAAGAATCCCTTAAGATGCGTTTTTATAACTACACCTACTTCCATTCACCTCTACTCCATCCTTAACACTGCTACCCACTAATCTACTCTCCATTTCTACACCTTGTCATTTTGAGAATTTATATAAATAGAATCTTTCAGCATGTAAACTTTGGGATTGGCTTTTTTTCACTCTGCATAATTCTTCATTTTTAATGTTGAATAGAATTCCAAGGTATGGATGTATCATACTCTGTTTAACCATTCACCCGCCAAAGTACATGAGTTGTTTCCAGTTTGGGACTATTATGAATGAAGTTGATGTAAACATTCTTGTATAGATTTTTGTGTGACCATAAGTCTTCATTTCTTTGGATGAATGACCAGTAATGCAATTGCTGACTCATATATTTACATGTTTATTATTTTAAGAAAGCTTCACACTGATTTCCAGAGTGACTGTACCATTTTTCATTCCCACCAGCAATGTATGAATAATCCAGTTTCTCTATATCATGCCAGCATTATATTTTAGAACATTTTATTTCAACCATGCCTATAAGTGCGTTGTGATGTCTCATTGTGGATTTAATTTTCATATCTTGATGGCTAATGATGTTAAACATTTTTTCATTTGCATTCTTCTGTCTATCCTCTTATGCGAAATTTATCTTTATGTCTTTGCCCATTTTCTGATTAGCTTGTTGCTTTACTGTTAAATAAGGGGTAAGTTGTTAGAGTTCTTTATGTGTAATAGATATTAGATTTTGTCAGATATGTGGTTTGCAAATATTTTCTTGCCTCTACAGCTTTTATTTGTCTTAGTGGAGTTTTGCACAGAGAAAATATTTTTAGCTTTGATAAAGTCCATTTTATCCATTTTTCCTTTTATGGATTATCTTTTGGTATAAATTCTAAGAACTCTGCCTAGTCTTATTCCCAAGATTTTCTCCTGTGTTTTTGTCTAAAAGTTTTACAGTTTCATATTTAAGTCTGTAATTCATCTTCAATTATATAACTTAACATTTGTATAAGGTTTGAGACTAAAGTCACAGTTTATTTTTTCCTCATAGGTATCCAATTGCTCCAGCACCATTTGTTGAAAAGGTTATTATTTCTCCATTGAATTGCTTTGAATCTTGTTACCTTGGCTAAAAATATGTCATTTGAGCATGTTTGGGTGGGTCTATTTCTGGAAACTCTGTTTCTTTTCATTTATCTGTGTGTATCTATCACTCTCAATACTACACAGCCTCCATTACTGTAGCCATATAATAAGCTATAATAAATGGGCAGAACAATTTCTTCTACTTTATTATTTTAAAAAAAATTGTATTGGCTAGTCTACTCCTTTTCCATATAAATTGTATAGTCATCTGTATTTTATCTAAGGAATTGCATTAAAATTGCATATTAATTCGGGGAGAGTTGACATCTTTACTATGTCGAGTCTTATGATGAATATGAAAATGGTATGTCTTTCTATTTATTTAGAACATTCATGATATATCTTTTTTCATCTTATTAATCTGATCTGATTATAACATTATATTTTTAATGAATTTTACATACATTATATAGCTGAGTAATATATTTTCTCAACTTCTCTAATATCTGCATTTGAGTTGGTGTATTGAAAGCATTTAAATTTAATATAATTATTTACATTTTAGGGCTGAAGTCTGCCATTTTATTTTTTGGGTTTTGTTTGTCTGTTTATTTCTTCTCTCTGATATTTGTTTCCTTGTTTTTTTCCATACCTCTGGTTGGGTTTCTTGAATAATTTTTAGAACTCTATTCTGATTTACCTATTGTGTTTTTTATTGTAGCTCTTTGAATAGCTTTTTTAGTGGTTTTGCTGTATTAAACATACGAACTTCATCATAATCTACCAGCATCATTATTTTAGCAGTTCGTGTGTGGTAGAAAAACATTACCTCACTTTATGCTTCTTTACCCTCTGCTGTTGATATTTTAATTGTCTTAAATATGTCCTCTACATACATTTAGGACTATGTCAGACAATGTTATGATTTTCACTTCAATCATAAAATATAATTTAGAAAACTCAAGAGAAAGAAAATCTAATGTATTTCCCCATATTTTTTGGTTCACTGTTATCTCTCATCTTCTCAGTGTTCCGATGTTCCTTTTCTAAAATCATTTCTTTTCTGTTTATAGGACATCCTGTAGTCATTTTAGGGTATGTCTTCTGTCAACATATTCTCTTAGTTTTCCTTCATTTGATATTGTTTTGATTTTCCCTTCATTCATGAAGGATATTTTTGCTGGGTATAGCATTTGGGTTGACAGTTCTTTGCTTTTGGCACCTTAGAAATAGTATGCCACTTCCTCATGCCCTCCATGGTTTCTGATGAGAAATCTATTGTAATTCTAACAGTTTTTCTCTTACAGATAAGATGTTTTTCTCTGGCTGCTTTCAAGATTTTTTCTTTGTCTTTAGTTTTCAGAAGATTAATTATGATGTGTCTTGGTATGGATCCCACTTTGGATTTCTTCAGCTACTTAAATATACATGTTTATTTGTCTTGGCAAATTTGAGAGAAGTTTACAGTCATTCACTCAAGTACTTTTCAGTCCTAAATCCTTTTCCCTCTGGAACTCTGATGATAACAAATGTTAGATGTTTTTTGTTTGTTTGTTTGTTTGTTTTGCTGTACTTGAGCCTCTCACTGTTGTGGCCTCTCCCATTGCAGAGCACAGGCTCCAGACGTGCAGGCTCAGTGGCCATGGCTCACAGTCCCAGCCACTCCATGGCATGTGGTATCTTCCCGGACCTGGGCACGAACCCGTGTCCCCTGCATGGGCAGGCGGACTCTCAACCACTGCACCACCAGGGAAGCCCTTTTTTTTTTTTTTTTTTTTTTGGTCTTGCTAGTCTTCCCCCTTCCTGGTCCTTTTGTTAAATAAAGAGTTGGCTTTTGTTGGGACATTTTTGTCTGTGCTGTTATTTCAGGGTCATTGGCACCTTCACCTCCATGTCTGGCATATAGGCAGCAAAAAGAAAATTCAGGGACTTTGACCACTAAGACTTTTCTCTGGTTCTCAGATCACTAGACAGTCTGCTTTATTCTCTCCACCTTTTAGAGTTTTCTTGTGTAGTTTTACATATAATGTCTGGATTTTAGCTGTACTTAAAATATCTCTACTCCATCTTCCCAGAAGTCAAAGTCAAGATGGATATATTTAAACAAGGGAAATTTGATTCCTTTCTTTGAAAGGTATGCATGTATTTAGGGAGATGTTATGTATACATTTTTAATATCAGTAAAGCCCACTGGGATCATGCAGTATGTACTCACTATGTCTTATAATTCTTCACCAGAGTTCCCTCTGAGTTATTGCAAGTAGCACAAGATTTGTCCATTTTCATTGTTATGTAGGATTTTATTGTGTGAGTTCACTGCAATTTATCTGTCCATTCTACTATTGATGAATATTTGGGTTGTATCTATTTTTGACTATTGTAGAATAATGCTGCTATGCAATATTTTCACATTTTTTTCATTGTGAATACTTGTATACTTTTCTATTAGGACCATATCTGGGATTGGAATTGCTTGTCCATAGAGTATTAATATGTTAAGCTTTTTTTTTTTTTTTTTTTTTTTTCTTTTTGCGGTATGTGGGCCTCTCACTGTTGTGGCCTCTCCCGTTGCGGAGCACAGGCTCCGGACGCGCAGGCCCAGCGGCCATGGCTCACGGACCCAGCCGCTCCGCGGCATATGGGATCCTCCCAGACCGGGGCACGAACCCGTATCCCCTGCATCGGCAGGTGGACTCTTAACCACTTGCGCCACCAGGGAGGCCCAATATGTTAAGCTTTTAATAGATACTGCCAAATAATTTGCCTAACTGATTGTATCAATTTATAGCCTTACCAGTAATATTTGATATTTCAGTTTTCCCCATTTTTTATTTCAGCTATTTCAACTATTCTGCTAATTTTCTTGTAATTCATTTGGCACTCCTCTGCTGATTAAATAAGCTGATCATCTTTTAATATGCCACAGGAAAACAAATACCAACAAAACACAAGAGCTATATTAAAAATCCGAAGACCTCTTCTTAAGTAGAGATATTAAAACAACATGTCCACTGAGTGGAACCTAGTACAATTAACCCACTTTCTGGTAGTTTTAGATTTATTGAGCTATGGGTTATTATGAGTTTTTTTTTTAAGACTTCGGTGCAGATTACTATTATTTTAAGGAGTGGGGGAAGAGGGTGAGGATTTCTGAGAGAATTCCTGGGGTCAAATATTCAGGAGAGAGGTTGAAACTGAAGCTAGAAAGTGAGATACAGGCAGGTAGTGAAGTTGGCTCTCTCACTCCCTTTCCTAGATCTGAGCTTAACAGAACGTAGTCATGCTTGAGAGCTGAAATGGAGAACTTTCCTCTACTGGACAGAAATAAACTAGGACCTAGGCTAGAAATCAAAATGAAAAGTAAGCTATTGTGTATTCAGTTATTCAATAAATATTTACTGTGCTCCTACTAGCAACATGTCCTGGTGTAGACATTGGATCACCATGGGAAGTAAGACATATGGATGTCTACCATCATGAGCATTATCAGCATATATAGTATCATTGTGTTGTAAGAAGTGGGGTTTTTTCTATGTGCATGTTACCTTTTGTTTATTTTGTTTTGGTTTTCTCTTTGCTTTCTGCATAGTCATACTTAAATTTTCCAGCCTGGTCTTGTGGAATCCACAGAAAACAAGGAAAAGTAATGTGTAATTTTGGCTAGAGCACTTTTCCTTTGAGATCATCAAGGTGACTCAAGGCTTGGAGGTTGATCTTTACTCACTCGCAGCAAGTGGAAAACATCTTCAGGTATCAGCAAAGGTATTTACTTGCCCTTCACAAAATGGTTTCCATCCTCCACTAAAAGCAATGTTATCTGGCTTCTTTGCTTGTGTTCAAGGAAATGACAATTTTCCTCAGGGTAAGTATTAGATGGTACAATTGTGGGAATCAGTGTCAGGAACATAAAACTGGGACAATAACCAGAGGTTTGTCAAAATATTAAGAAAAGGATATTTTTTGGTTTGTTTTTGATGCTAAAGTAAAATCAAAGGGTTAAAGAAGAAATTCTAAACTTGGGATGTACAAACAGATTTTGGCATAGTTGAAATATATGCAGTATTTGTGTGTGTGTGCATGTGTGTGTATGTACATGAATTTATGATTGTATGTGTGCATTTTTAAGGGGAAAGAGCTCTCACTAGATTCTTAAAGAGAATCTATGATACTTAAATGAAGATCACTGGATGGAGGGCAAAGATTGGGAATAGTGGTGGGCTACTAGCAGTCAAAGTTTTATAATAAGGAGTGATACTTTGGAAGCAAACCATACACAGTGATGGATATGTGTTCTCCTGAACTCTTCTTACTTTCATTATTTTCAAAAGAATGTTCTTATTTCCATGGACCCAATAGTTTTTCTAGAGTATCAGGTCTTAGATTATTTTCTAGGTACTTTAGTCATTTGTTCATTTCTTTAGTTACTTAATAGTTATAGTTGTAATGAATTGCTATCAGAAGTTGTAGCCTGAAAAATGTTTAGTCTGGGATATTTTGAGGTGGTTTTTCATCCATTACATGAGTACTTTTGCATGAAAGTGAGAGAAGCTGTGTTCTCCACAGGATAGAAACATATTAGTCCTACCTTATTTATTATCTTATTTGAATTTTCTATGCCCTTATTTTTTTTTGTTGTCAATCTGTCAAAATCTGAGAGCAATATGTTGAAGTTTCGTATTAACATTGGATTTATGTCAGTCTACTGTTCTCTGTGTTTAGCTGCTATCAGTTATCTTGTCTGCCCTGCCTGAGTTCCTTCTGGGAGGTTTCCTTTTCCTTTCCGTTGGTTTGTTAATTAGAGTTCCGACCTCATATACCACACACACAAGAAAACCATTGAAAGACTACATTCCAAGAGATATCTTCAAAAATAGTGAGTAACCAGTGCAGCATATAAGTTGATCCTTCAGACTAGGTCACCAACCAATGAGAAGAGAGGCTAGCCATAAACAACCAATGAGATCTGACTAACACACAACAGCAGAGTGTCTGTCCTGCCCTCCCATGGTCCATGGGAGACTGTGTCCAATGAAGCATCACTCAGTACCATTTTGAGAGGTTGGTCTTAATAGTGCATTCCTTTGTGAAATAGTGGAATGCAGAGGCTAAGGCCCTTACTTATAAGTAAGGGGGAAGCTGTCTTAGAGCATCTTTCCCATCAGGTGGAGAGAGCTAGACAGAATGAAAGAAGCAGAGATAAAACAGGAAGAAGAAAGCACATAGGGTTAAGACCCAAGGAGAGAATGAGAATGAAAGAGAAACTACTCATGATATTATCTGAGCACTTAGATCCATCATGCCTGCTGCCTATATATTCTTAAGTCAGGAATCAATAAATTTTCTACCAGCTTTAACTAGTTTGAGTTTCATTTATGCCCCTTGAAATCCAGTCTTGCCTAATTTAATTTAATTTAACTCTTACAGATATTTCAAATATACTGCAAATATAAAAAATGCTCAGGTACACATTACCCATGCACTACAAATGTATATGTTTTGCATACATAATGCATAATCATTGTGATCATAATTGTTTTGAGTGTCTTCTCCATTTATCTTCACCTTTCCTGGAGGTACATATTCAAAGATGACACGCATCAATCCAGTACATGTTTTATATTTTAAAACACATGTATTAGTTACTAAAATATGAATTGTTCATTATTTGTTTTTAAAGTTCACATGATTAGAATTATAAAGAGCTCTGCATTCTGTAGCTTTTTTCCTCCCAAAATCCGTCTCCTAGATTTTACATGTTGTTGAATTTAGACATAGTTTTTTAATTTTGAGTGCTTTGCAGTACTTTTTTTTATGACTAGACCATGATATATATTTCCCTCTTTTGTTTTGGACTTTCTTGCGGTTCTTTATTGTATGCAATGTTGCAATAACAATTCTTGCTCCTTTTTCAGAGTTTAGTTAAGGTAGGTACCTTGAAGGGGAATTGCTGAGTTGTATGCTATGTTACTCTTCAATTTAATTACCTAATTACATATTTAATTTAATTGTTGGTAGTTTTTAATCCCACCAACAGTATATGAAATTTCCATTTTCTCATGTTTCTCAAAAATTTTATTGCTAGATGTTATTATTTTTGCCAGTGTGATGGTTATGAAGTAGAAATTCTTTTCTGCTTCAATTTGCATTTTTCAGTTTCTGTTTACTAGAGAGGTTGAGCTTTTATCTACATATTTATTAACGATTCAGATCAGCTCCTTACATGTTTGTTCATTTCCTTTGCCCCTTTATATTTAGGTTAACTTTTTTATTTCTATGAATTTTAAAAGGTGATTTAAAAGGAATTTTAAAAGGAATTTTCAAGGTGTGAATCTGTTTTAATGATGTGCTATTAATATCTTCTCCCAGTTCATGTTTTTTTTAAACCTGATTTATCCTGTTTTTATTGTTATAGAGAATTTTATTTACTACTATTACTGTTGTTGTTTTATGGGTTGTGATTTTCTGAGTTATTTAATCACTTTTACCTGAAAGTCATAAGGAAATTTTCTCTAATTTTTCCTTAAAATTCTGAAATTGCTTTTATTCATTTAGCTTATTAATCAATCTGAAATTAATTTTGCAAATAGTATAAAGAAAGGAACTAATAGATGGAGTTATTAAACATGGTACAGAATTAAGGACCTAGAAATAGTATAGAAACCTATGAACTTGAACAGTTTTTACTTCATTAGTTATTGACAAGAATGTCTATCTTATCTAAAACAAGCACAGATTTTCTCTTACAATCTTTTAAAATATTTCTACAGCACTTAGAAATTTCGTCTCTTTTACAATTCCAAAGTTGGTAATTTGGCCATTTTCCTCACTTTTTTCTTGATCAAATTTGTAAGCTACTATTATGTGAGTCTTTTCAAAGAATCAGTTTGTTTTAATAATCTTCTATGTCTTTTCTTTTCTATTCAGTTTGTGAATTTCACTCTTTTACAAATTATTTTTCTACCTATTTTTAGATTTATTCTATTCTTTATCTAACTTTTTAATTTGAATGCTGACTCATTGATTTTGATATTCTAGTTTTCTGATATATGCATTTAATGCTGCAACTTTCCCTATAATTATAGATCTATTTGCATCCTAAATATTCTGATAGGCTGTGTTTTCCTTATTTTTCAGTTATAAAGAGTTGATAGTTTCTATTATATACATTATCAATAAATATTTTCACATTTTTCAATGTATACTTTTTTCTTCTGTTCTTTTTTTTTTTCTTTGAGACAGGGCTGTTTTTTTAATAATTACTTATTTTATAGGTTTGTGGTCAGAGAACCTGGTCTCTATGATATATTTAAACAAAAAGAATGGTAGATTTAGAAACTATTTATTTCTTTAAAAATAGGAAAAATGTGATTTTAAAAATAAAATTCATGGCTAACATAGGAAGATTATTGTATCTTAACACATTTTTCCATAGCTCCATATACATGGCCAATATTCTAAAATGGAGTATGATTTTATATTGTAAAATACAATTGCTACATCACTTACTCCCTTAACTAATCCTATTTGGAGGATGATTCTGCCCTGTGCTCTACCCTTTGTTGGTATCCCCAGACAACTGATTCATAGGACAAACAAAACATTTGGTATTATATTGAAATGGTATAGGTTCTACTTAAATAATTCTTACCTTCACATTATTTAATATATAACACTGGAAGTAGTTTGCCTTGAGAGTTTAAGACTGTCATTCAGATTCTTTCTAAATCCGGCAACTTTTCTCACTGAGTTAATGATCTGAACTTGAGTGGACACAAATTGATGTCTGACATTGATGGAAGCCTGATGCCTCTAAAGCTCCATTTTCAGTTTTGGCCAGTGGGGAAGCCATTCTACTCAGTTGGCCACTGCATTTTCAAAAGAAAATTCAGTCCCTTATTGGACAAAAGCTATACTTCAAGTATGGAGTCGAGGGAGTGACAGTAAACTCTTCCTTTCTCAAGAATGAGGTTTGCAGGAAAAACACACAAACACACACACACAAATGATGAGGAACCAGGAGATCTAGATTACTGACTCAGACATTTGGTCTTCCCTGTGTTTAATTGCACTGCGTGTGAGTCACATAATGTCAGGATTTGTAGAGAATTCTTAACATATACAGTAGCACTATGGTAACAGGCAGCAGGTGTTTTTTGGTTTTTAGGAGTTTATGCAGTCCAGCAAACTGAGAATTTTGTAACTTAATAGGAAATAGGAATAAAATAAGTAAATCGAATATACATAAAACATGTTATCCCTTTATCCTTCCTAACAACTTAAATTTTATACCTATGCCATCTGCTAAAAATATACTCATGTCTATTGACTTGAGTTTTATCTTTATTAACTTACTTATCCTGCCTTCCTTCAAGTGGAATGGGTAATGAATGGAGTTTTAAAAGAATTTCAGAATAGTATTTGATACAAAAAAGAGTCAATAATGTTTTGATTACGATGGAAGGATGTTTTTCACTTTGTTCATATCTTTGGTAAGTAACAAGCTATACTAATATCTCTCCTGTTGTAATTTATCTTGAGCATTTTGAAGGGAACAATAAAAATTCTGTAGAGCTAACTTGGGTCTGACACACAGTAGAACAAAATGACGGAAGAAGCAGATCCCAGCAATTTCTCTTTTACTTTTTCAATACCATCAAAAGCCATCATATTGATCACTTTTCAGTAAGGTGAAAAACTAATAAACGAGTAAACTCCTGAGACTTTGTTGCATGTTTATGCTATTGTTTAGAGAGTTAAAACTTCTGGTTACACTCAGTAACTATTTCATTGGTCCCTTGAACGTCTATGGAGGTAAGAAGGCATCTGTCTGATTTCCCAGTCAGCCTCCTGAGACCCCTGCTGCCTCCAGTGCATTATTTTCAAGGCTATTTCACATAAGAATATTCTGTGGACATTAAAATAGGCAAATATAATTTAAGAGGTTCTTATGTGGAGTGTATGGAGTGATGCTTCACTTCCATCCTTTTGATTCAATCAGGCATCCACAAACTTAAACTTCCTGGTTCCACCTTTCCAGCAATTATGTTACCATTCAAAGTCAAGTTCTTATTATGTGTTCTAAAACTGTTCATCAACTGTTCTTTTCCCCACATTTTTTAGTCTCTTCTTCTTTACTTCAGAATGTTCATAATTGGAATCAAAACAAAGATGTATTCATTTATTGAATAAATATTTAATAAGAATATACTATGTACCAGCTACCATGATGAAGGCTAATTTTATTATGATGATTAGAATAGACATGGACCCTGACCCCAGGAAGTTCACACAAATAAATATCTAATTATAAATTCCAACCATTCATTTGAAGAAAAACAGTGCACAGCAGATCGGCTTATTAAAATAGGAAACATAAGAAAAAACTCCCATGAACAGTTAATATTTTAACTGAGATCTTAAGGCTGAGCTGTCATAGCATACCGAGTTGGGAGTAAGGCAAGGCATTCCAGGGAGAGGAGGAACTGAAACAGAAAAGAATTGGACTTACTGAAGGAACTGAAAGAAAAGTAGTAAGATTGAAGCACATTGGACAAAAAGGAGGGAAGTACACAAAGACTGTGGAGAAGACAAACATCAGATAATGGAATAGTTTAGGTGTTCTCGTATGTGCAGTGGGAGGTCTTTGAATCATTTTAATAAAGTAACAATACAATATAATTTGGGTTTGAAACGAGTGCCTCAGATGGCGGTAATGAGACTGGATAAGAAGTCGGCAAAGGAGGAGGAGGGAGAGGGAGCAGTTAGGCAGGAACCCAATGAAAAAGAAGACCTTGGCTCTGCTTTCAGAGAACTTAAACAGTATAACAGAGGTGACCATCATGTAAAAAGTTAATGTCAACATAATGTGGGATGAGTGAAGAAAGGTCTGGTGAAATGTGGTAAGTCAGAGGGTCCCAGGAAGTGGAAACAGAGTAAGTAAGTTCTACCAGAAACCAAGGACTGGCAAGGACATTGGAGAAACTGAGGAAACCTCTGGAACTTAATGGTTATGAACACACTTGTTCACTTGCTCATTCATTGAGAAGCTTTATTGTGTGCGTACTGTTTGCTAAGCATGTGTGCCAAGTACTAGATTTATTGTTTTTATTCCACAGAGGTCATTTTAATTCAAATAGAACTCTGAATTTCTACATTACCAATGTCCTAAAGAAGATATCATTCCTCCATTTTAACTGGCTTTTTATTCCTTGAATCTGAAAACGATTCCCCCAGTTACCACTATGACTTCTATGTACCCATGTCTCTCCGTGGGGTCAGTGTCCATGTGAAACAGGCACTGCAAACACAGAAGAAGGAGCCTGTTAAACTGGGATCCCATTTTATAGGTAGAATAAAAGCAATACTCTCATCATTCTGTATTTTAAATCTTACTATTATAGAACATTGCAACTTCCTTCTCACAGACAAAAGGAATAATTTATATTTATTTAAATTCATAATCACCATTTCCAATGACAATTACTAGATACTTGAGATTTCTGAAAGAAAAAAAGAAGAAGGAAAAGTATTTTCAAAGTCAGATGTTGAAAATTTTGGCTAAAATGAATAATGAACATGTATTCTGAATGAAATTTAAGGAATACTCAATCCTTTCTCAATGACTCTTAGACTGTGACCCAAGGACAACACCTTAATTCCTAAGAGATCAATAACTTTGAGTGACTGTGGTTTTGTATGAAGCAACTCAAACTGAACACTTGTTATAGCATTAATGCTAATTATCTATAATAGTGATGGAATTATTACAGTAAATACAAGTGGTAGGTCCAATTTTGTTCTTTTAGTCATTTAGCATTTTTCTGTAATGCCTTTTGTGGGTGGAAATTAGGGTTTGTAGATTATTATAACCATGAGTCAAGGTATGAAGACCAACAGAAAAATAAAAATTATAAGTTGTTAGCGAAAGTGACAGTCTTTAAAACCTATTATTTTAGTTATAAGCTTTTAAAAAAAGAGAAATAATATTTGATAGTCTATGCTTAAAAATCCATTTCATTTTTGTCTCTATGGTTTAATTCTAATACTTTCCACTTGCAATTATACCCAGATAAATGCCAAAAGTTAACCTAAGCATTTTAGTTTAATAAGGAAATGTGTTTATATTGTTATTTGAATGAGTATTTTCCTAATTTGGGGAATTTTTAAGATGAAAAGTAATATATACAGAGTACATTGTATTATCAGAATCTGGGAACTGCCAGATTCTGTGAGAGAAGAATGAGCTGCATCAGCCCTAAAATGGATATAAAGTTCAACTGACCTCTTCATACATTTGCTGGTTTCTCTTCCACATGAAAGACACTAACTTCATTTGCTTGTACAGAAATACCTTTGAGCTATGAAGGCAAGTGGTTTGGCTGGAAATGTTTCTTCTTATAACTTTTTAGATTAGAATGATAAAGAATTTAACTATGTCAGTCAAACAAGGAAACAAGATGGATGATAACTACAAAATCTTCAAAGTAAGAGTTCTATATAATGTCAAAACAGACCATTAAGATGAGGTAGTTAAATTTGTATCACAAATTGTTGTTCATCCTGCATTTGCCAGATATTCCTCTTTCTTTTTTTAAAGATAAGCTCATGTGATTCAAACAATTCAGTTTCATGATCACAATCAAGTATCATGCAGAGAGGAAGGGATTAAAACTAGATGCCTGAATGCCTTGTCTATTTATCCAGCAATCTGCCAACCAAGCCACACTTTCTCTAACACTCTGCTGTGCATCTTCAGAAAATACAATATCCTATGTCTATTCCCAAGTTATGCCCTCAGGGAAAGGAGGGTTGTGTTGAGGTATGTAACGCAAGGTGGAGAGAAAAACACTAACTAAAAGTTTTCAGACTTTAAACAGATCTAATTTATTAGCTTGAGTTCTGAGAAAAGGCTCATCCCTGTCATTATCCAAAAACTATTCTGCTCCCACATATGCTGTTCAAAATTATTTTTAAAGTAATTTTGAATAATTTTAGTTATTCGTGAAAAGATCTGACTTTGAAATCAAGAATCTCTGAAAAAGTGAATAAAAGAAAATTTGAATGTCCACAAATGCTTAATAAAACAGAATTTTTCCAAATGGTATACCAAATTATTTTATTTAAACTTCATTTTCAACTAAACGAATAATGTTGATTTTATCATTACTGTTACTACTATTGACTAATAGAATAATCACAGGAAGACAATATTTACGAGGCTTAAAATTTCTACCAAATCAATATCAGCAGAAAAATGAAGGGCTTTTTAAAAATTTTACTAGTACAAATAAGAAGCACTAAACAAAATGCTTTGAAGAAGATTAAGCATGACAGTTTTCAGCTGCAGTTATATTTAATTTTCAACTTTGCCTTTAATATTTTTCTTTATACATTATAACCTTTAGATTTCTAAAAAACAAATGAAAAAGCCAGCCTTATGAGTGTGAAGAACAGACAGCCCATTATTATGATATTTAGACATTCTAGATGTTTTTCACATCAAAAGATAAATTTGAAGGCTTAAAATGTAATATCTTAAGTTAGTCATCTTTCATGAGCACACTGTTCCCTATGAAAACGTGAACATCATTCGGAAGGGACCTCCACACTAAGTACAAGGGAACTTCACTAGAGACACAGGTAGGAAAGTGGAGAAAAGAAGGGGGGAAAGTTGGGAAATCTAACAAAGTCTCTACTATCACGTAATTAATTAATTGTAGATATATCTTCCATAGAATCTACAAAATATTAATCACTACCTCTCATACACATGTGGAGATACCTAAAATTTTATGTGCTTAAAGGCAAATGAATGAATTACTTTTCCATGAGGATGGCATATAATCCCCCTTTTGCAGGGCACTTCTTAGAGAATTGCAAACTTCTTTGTCTTCAATTCTTTCCTAAGATGCATGTGTTCCAACATGGGTTAATGATTCAATGCACTCCTTCTTTGCTAAATTTTTCATAATAAAATTTGGTCATCTTAGCCAATACAGGAAAAGAAAGCTCCAACTAATCATCCTAACCAACCACCTGTTAGTTGAGTGACTTTACAATTGTCTTGCTGTTTCTTCACATTGGTCATCTGGTCAACCATAAATATTTCTTTAATCAATCATGGAGTAGATGAATGATTACTAAAATGAGAATATTTTGAGGAGCATTTGGTACTTTTTTTTGGCCTTTCCCTCATTCAAGAACCTACACAACTACATTTGAAAAAGAAAAGGCTTATGGATTATTTTCTTGGACTTTTTTTTTTTTTTTTCTTTTTGCGGTATGTGGGCCTCTCACTGTTGTGGCCTCTCCCGTTGCGGAGCACAGGCTCCGGACGCGCAGGCCCAGCGGCCATGGCCCACGGGCCCAGCCGCTCCGCGGCACATGGGATCCTCCCAGACCGGGGCACGAACCGGCATCCCCTGCATCGGCAGGCGGACTCTCAACCACTGCGCCACCAGGGAGGCCCCTTTCTTGGACTTTTAAATGTTCTGAATGAAGATACAGATCTGTAAAAGTTGTGACAATTTTCATGACATGATCTGGTAGCTGCCGCAATGTTTTTGGTAAAGAGGCAGTACATAATTACACAGATAAGTATATAGATAAAATATCACAGTCTGATATTGCCCTGTAAGTATTTCAAGTCTTTTTCCAAATTGACTGCAACCCCTGACATCTAAAGCACAGTGCTCAGAACAAAGTAGCCTCTCAGTAAATATTTGCTGATTAAAGATGAATGTACAAATGCTTCAAAAAGTAACAAGTAATGTGTATAGAATGATGTTAATGTACATTTTCATCATGATAATAATTATGATGACAATCACAGGATTTTATCAACCAGATGGAAAAACAATAATATTGACATCTTGCTAGTGTATAAGAAAATCAGTATCGGTGTAAATAAAATACTCCTATATAAGAGTGTTTCACTGTTTTATTTTATCTTAAAATTGGGCATGATTAAAGTAATGAATGGTTTAATAGAAATCCCAATTCTAAAAAAATCCAACACAAAGACAGAAACAACATTTAATTCTTCTGTAACAGCATTGGATCTCAGCTAGAAGCAGCATTCTTACATGTTTGGACAGAAAACAACACTTCATTTATAAATAATGTTTTTATTTAAATAATCCTGAATTAAAATAAAACCTTTGGCCCTGCTAGTAATTAAACAGCAGTGCTTTACACTAGTCTTATTCTAAACATGCAGACAGAGAAAAACACTTTGCAAATAAAAGTATACACAAGCTGCAATGTTTGGGTCTATTAGGGAGAACACCTGCAAAGCTTTTACCTCCCCACTTAGGCTTTTTTTAGTTGGCTGAAGTGTAATAATATTCTTGTCCCCATATGGGAACCAGAGCTTAGTCCCAACGAAAACACCCCACACCCTCAGCTACCTGGGACCAATTGAGGAACCTCAGCTTAACTGATGTGAGAGCTAGCATGAGAAGCACTTGAAGCAGCTGGCCACATGGGGAATCAAGAGAGAAGGGCACTCATGAGGCCAAATATGCCCTGTGCTTGATTGTCTCCTACGGAGGTGGAAGAAAAGTCACTGTTCAGGGTGGCCCTATTCAATCTCATACAGCTGGCGAAAATGGCTGAGTCTCTAGCTTGAAATCCCCAAGGGGCTCTGGCCCCGTGGTCCCCTGAGCCTGACAGCAGCCGTCTGAGCAGGACTCTCACCAGCCACACTCAAGAATAGTAAGAGGGAGTGTTTAAGGCTTCTTAGCCCCGAGGCGCAGAGACACACGGAGGTGCGCACTTGTTTTTCTCCTTGTGAGGTGTGGTTTATACTTTGCCCTTTCACCCTCAGAAACTTATTCTTGTCGAGGTCCAGAGGAAATGAGTTAAATAGCTGCTTGAATATGCCCCCCCCAGTACTGTGGATGATCATTTCGTTAGTAAATGGATTTCATAGAGCAAAAGGCTGCTTAAAATCAGATGCAAATAGTCAATGTCCTTTGACCCGGAAATGCTTGCTCAGGGACGACGTCATCACGCCTTAAGCACAGTGAGTACAAGGTGGAGGCAGAGCCTCAAAATTCAGGCTTCTGAAGCTGGGAAACTGTATGAAATAAAGGTGTTTGCAGTTTAAAAACCTAAGATTGTATCATGCTTATTTTTAGATGTATGTTGTGAACTACTTTCCTTTAGTCACAAAGATACTAGAATTTAGGTTCAGAGCAGGACAGGGAAAGCCCAGAAGCAGGTCCTTGCAAACACACCCCTGACATCTCTCACAGGCTTTTTTTTTTTTTTTTTTTTTGCTGTACGCGGACCTCTCACTGTTGTGGCCCCTCCCGCGGCAGAGCACGGGCTCCGGACTTGCAAGCTCAGTGGCCATGGCTTACAGGCCCAGCCGCTGCATGGCATGTGGGATCTTCCTGGACCGGGACACGAACCTGTGTCCCCTGCATCAGCAGTCAGACTCCCAACCACTGCGCCACCAGCGAAGCCCTCTCACAGGCTTTTTGTCTTGATCCCCTGCAAACAAGTCTCCAAATCATATTCACGTAGGGCTACAGTCAGCTTCTGTCTAGCCTAATAATTTATTCTTATGCAGTTAGCAGAATGACCTTTCTCACTTAATCAGATCCCCTGTTTCCTGCTTAAAATTTTCCAATAGTTTTTCATTTATATCATATACATTGGAAAAAAAAGTTTTTCACTCAGTGCCTGCTTCTGTAATCTCATTTTTTGGTGTTTTTTCTTAATCTCCTCGTCTTCAGTTAACCTTTGCAGCAATCCAAGTGGAAGTGAACTGTGTGAAGTTCATTGTCTCAGGTTCCTTTAACATTTCTATGTTTTTGCACATACAGAGCCCTTTAATATATCAGTTATTTTCAATCTTCGCTGCAGAATAGAATTAACACCCCCCCTCCAAAAAAAACAAAAACAAAAACAAGGATTTACATCAGAATTGTTAATTTATTTATTCAGGGACAAGGCCTGGACATTGGAGTTTTTTAATACTCCTGGATTCTTAGGTGCGTTTACAACTGAGACTTCCTCCTTTAAATATCTATATTTCCAAGTTCACCAGTATAACGTTGGTCATTCTAACGATCCCAACATTAAAATCAAATACAAAATGGAGACAAGACTTGAAAACCCCCTGAGCAGGCAGAAAACATTTAAGCCATGTAAGCAAAACCAAATCTAGCTTATGTCATGAATGTAAGTGAAACTTAGCTTAGGTTATTTCTTATGAATGCCTCTGACAATCATAGAATAAACTTAAGTCATCTTCTTAAAAATGGTATGAGGTAATGACTTTTAACCAACTCCCTGCTGTATGGAAATGCCCATGGCAATAACCAATCATTGTAACAACTTCTTCATTTTCACTTTATGAGCTATCCTGTAACTTCATGCCCTTGAGCTTCATATCAGTCTTTGAATTGGGAAGCTTCCAGTTTATGAACTGTTCTTATACACACAATAAACTGTTACTAAATAACTATTTATTAATTTCATGGTTTTAATTTTGCTCTTTCTGGAGTTTCAACAGCTTCCTTCCCCCAGTCCATGCTAGAGCCAGCTCTATGATTTTCCCATATCACTCTGTATTTATATCCCCCTACGTGGCACTTAGCATGTTATTTATCGCAATCACATGTCTTTGTTTCTCTTCCCCCCAGGATATGGATTCTTTGTATCCATAGTACCTAGTACACAGTAATTTTGAAAGTTGTACAAGTGAGGACAGCTCAACAAATATTTGTTTAGTGTCACCGGTATATCACTCACTCTGCTAGTTTCTTGGTCTACATACAATCCCTGCTATTTGAGGCTTAGCAGGGAAGATAGTAATTTAACCAAATCATTATGCAATCAAATAGTTGATAGCAATCTAAGGTACAGAAGGAAAAACATAACTTTTGTAGGTCAGTGAAGGTTTCCATAAAGAATTGTATTCACGTATAGAATTAAAAGATGAGTAGGGTTTTCCTAGATTCAGTGGAAGCAAGAGTGTTCCCAGCAGCAGGAATAGGGTAGTATTAAAGTGAATTTACAGTGAGTGAAAAGGAGAGTAATGAGAGATAGGGCCACTGGTGTCAGCAAGAAACAGGTCACAGAGGGCCTCACAGGCTATGGTAAAGGCCACTGAACTTCATCCCAAGTATAATGGGAAGATGCATATGTCAATCAAGGCTCAGTCTGAAAAACAAACAAACAAACAAAAAACTTCAGATGCTTCCAACTGAAGCATTTATTACTGAAAATTGATTGTGTTAAAGAAGAATGAGGAAAGCACAAAGGGGATAGTGAGGCAACCTATAGGTTTGGTGCAGTTGGAAGACACTACTTACCATTAGGCTGAAAGGATACAGGGAACAGGTGGTGAGACAGAGCTTCTGATGCAAGAGAAAGCCATGGCTGGCATTCCTGGTGTTAACTGGGGCCACAGAGGAAGTGACAGTTGGGTGGAAGCTGGAATTACATTTCCATTTTCATAACCTACTGTGAAACCAACCAGGAAGAATGAAGCCTAGGAAATAGTTCCCTGTGGTAAAGATCAGCACAGAAAATATTGAAAATGGATCTAATAGCAAATTAACTCCAGTGACCATATGACATAAATAGAGGACAGCAAGAGTAGAGCAGAGTTGTGGAGGTTTCTACTGCAATGAAGGAGGAGGAAGGCTGAACGAAGATGTTGGCAGTAGTGATAGAGAGAAATGCCTGTGTTTGAAATATATTTAAGAGGCAGGTAGAAGCAGCAGGGATCATTTCTTGAAGGGAGAGAATTTGGACTTTGTTCTTTGTGTGATGGGGAGTCCATCACATAAATGGGGAGGAGACAGAGGTAGTGCCATCCATTTGATGTAAATTGAATGGATGAGACACTCAAGACAGGGAAACTTGTTAAAAAGTTATTACAATAGATCAAGCAGTAAGAATATCAATGTATCAAGGTGAACAACAAAACAAGCAGGAAAAAGAAAGGATAAGAGCAAAGCCTGAAGTTAATTTTATTGAGTTAAAAAGTGAGTATGGAAATAAAACTGATTTTTAAAAAACCCTTCCCAATGTATTTTATTAATTTAATAATATCTGGGCTCAATAAAAGTAATTTTATTAGCTTTATTGTTTGCAAGCCCACAATCAACTGACATTTTGTACACAGGCTAGTTCATTTGATTGATTTCAGTCTCAGCATAGATGAGCAAACATCAAGCCCTAATGACCACATGTGATTAATTTCCAATTTATTCACTTTGATAGTATTTGTCAAATGCCAGAAGGGTGTTTTTATTTTTAGATGCTAAGAAAATGCATGCACAAAATCGTATGTATAAAATTTTCCTCTTTAACTTAGGTTTGAAGTAATATGTATCTGGCTAAGAAGCCACAATTTTCCAGAGACCCATAAAAATCCTGTAATTCATTAGACCAGAAGTCAGCAGTCTCCAGATTTTTAGAGCATGAGGGCCCCATGATAATATCAATTTTTATTTTGTTATTTTTCTCATTTAATATTTAATATTTGAATTTTATTAGGTCAGTTCCTTCATCCTTTATTCAACAAATATTTATTGAGTATTTTTTTAATGTCAGCATCTGTGCTGGGCTTTCAGGATATAAAACTGAATAAAATAAACAAAAATGCTTGCCCAGGTAGAATTTACATTCTAGTTCTCAATTAATGTTTAGTGGGTATGTGAAATAATAGAATCCCTTCCAAAAGCTTCTTGATGAAGTCTTGATGAAAATTTTAATATAGGAAGATATTTTAGAACCATTATTTCAACTCAATTCCTATAAAAGAAAGGAAATACAGCTTAAGAAGAAGACAATATCAGAAGCTTAGCATATTTCCTTGGTTCTTCATACTATGCTTTCTCTACAATGTTATCAGTTTTACAAATACATGGATGATATCACTGAGGTTAAGAGCCAATAAAATATCCTTTTACATTTATTCTAAATCTTTTCTATATAACTCTAAAGTGTGCACACAGAAAATGAGGCCTTGTAGTCACTGAGTCACCTCTTTATTACATGACTAAATTCTATATTTTATTATCCTGCCCATTGCATTTTATATACTGAAAAAATAAAAATACTAGTAATTTATGTTTTATTTTAACTTATTTTTTTTGAAGAGTAAGAGCCTGGTTAAAAACAAAAGTATAAGTTAATCCTGAGCTATTTTTGTGGCTTTCAAAAATATTCCCAAATTTGACAAAGTTTATAATACCATACTTTCTGAGCAAAGCATTGTCTGGGTAGATTTTGCACCTGGTGTAAGTAGAATTAATTAATAATATGAAAAACAAAGTAAAATGTTATTAACAATTGCTTCCATTCTTACTTTCATAATGGTCATATATTAGGAGATAAGAAAAATAAGAACTTAGAATTATCTTTAAATATCTTTTTATTCACTTTATTAAATACATAATCTTTTATGAAGAGATATCCTATATTTATCATATGATCCAAATGAGCAGCAAACATTCTCCAATTAGTTTTATGTGCTTTTATTCTATCTATTGTACCTTATTGAGGATATGTGCACTTGAAATTGTGGTATTGAACTGAAAGTTCTGGAGACATATCAGACACTGCTCTAAGTGAAGGATGTGTGTGTGTGTGTGTGTGTGTGTGCATGTGTGTATTTTACACACACATAAACTAATCTATTAAATTAGGTCCAATGCAATAAACCCATGAGTTAGGTACTTTGCTACAGCTTGAAAGAAGTAAGGCACAGCGTGGCCAAGTTATAGATGTTAGCTGAGCTAAGATTCTATCACAAAGTGTCCATCTGTAGTGTTTTTACACCACACTATCTCTAAAAGAGGTGGGCTCTAAGACCTCATTTTAGAACATGGAAAAGAAGAGATCTTTTAACACATACTAAAAAGCCAAGCATTCCAATTTGCTCCTGTAGAAAACAAACATGGATATGTATAATAAATAATTGGAAGGAACCTTAAACCTTACTCTTTCCTACTCTTCAGTGATAAAATAAATGAAACCAGTCTTCAAGAGGAAAATTTAGAGAGACTCTCCCTGGAAAGCCTAACTCTCTAAAAATATTTATTTAGGAAAGTCCAATCAAGATGGAGGAAATGATGGATCACAGAAACATATAAGTGTAAGGCAGAAATGAGATAACAAAGACCAAGTTGGAAAGAAAAAATAAGTCCATCACAAAAGGTATGGAACAAGGAAGTTTTTCTGTAGGCAGAAAAACCATAGTGTTTCTAGAGTGGGAATGCTTCTGTTTCATTTCTTTGATGAATGTTTGGTCAGTGTCAAAAATGAACCATGCACTGGTGATAGAGCAGTAACAAGGAAAATACTAGCTCCACTGTCTTCATGGATCTTGCTTTCATTAAGCAAGGTGGGCAATGAAAAATAAACAAAATAATATATGACATAATACCAGACAATGATAAGTTCTATGAAGAAATATAAAACAGGGTAATGAGAGATAGTGAGTAAGGTGGTGTTTAATACAAATTGTCAGGGAAAGACTATCAGACAAGGTGTCATAAACAAATACATAATTGTACAGTGAAAATTACAAAATTCTCCAAAGAAAAATTTTAAAGGATCTAAATATTGGAATGATATATAAAATTTCTTGATTAGGAGAATATTATATTAATATAATCTAATAACCATTCTTCCAAAATGAATCCATAAATTCAACACAATTTTAATCAAAGTGCCATACAACATTTTTTTTTAAATAGGGGGGTAGCAATTGACAAGCTGATTCTGAAAATTACTTGGGAATGCAAAGCACCTAGAATAGCCAACATAATTCTGAAAACAAACAAAATTTGAAGACTGACACTACCTAATCAAGACTTACTACAAAGCTGAGGTAATCAATAGTGTGTGGTATTGGTGTAAGAATAGACATATATATTAATGAATAGAATAGAGAGTCCAGAAATAGACCCACAAATATTGTCATTTTTGATAGTAATGCCAATATAGTTAGATGAGGAAAAAGGACTGTCTTTTTCAGCCAATAGTGACGGATAACTCAATATCTACCTGGAAAAACAACCTTAACCATTACCACACATTCTGCATGACAATTAACTTGAAATAGTTTATAGTCCCAGGTGGAAAATATAAAACTGGAAAAAATTCTGGAGAAAACATGACAGAATATCTTTGCAAACTTTAAGTAGGCAATAATTTCTTAGATAAGAAAGAAAAGCACAAGAAAATAATTGATAAATTTCATTATATTAAAATTTTAAAAGTTGGTTTTCAAAATACATCAATCAAATGAAAAAGCCAAGGATGCTCACTAGAAGAAAATATTCATGTATTCATATATATGTATATATGAAAAAGGATATGTATCTAGAATGTTTAAAAAACCATTACAACTCAATATTTGGATAAAAATCCAATTAAATATGGCAATGATTTGCATATATACTGTTGCAAACAATGTGTGAAAATGGCCAATGAGCGTGGGAAAATGCTCAACATCTTTTTTTTTTTTTTTTTTTTTTTTTGCAGTATGTGGGCCTCTCACCGCTGTGGCCTCTCACCGCTGTGGCCTCTCCCGTTGTGGAGCACAGGCTCCGGACGTGCAGGCTCAGCGGCTGTGGCTCATGGGCCCAGCTGCTCCGCGGCATGTGGGATCTTCCTGGACTGGGGCACGAACCCGTGTCCCCTGCATCGGCAGGCGGACTCCCAACCACTGCGCCACCAGGGAAGCCCATCAACATCTTTATTCTTAAGAGAAATGCAAGCTAAAGCCACAATGAGATGTCATTACACACTTACTAGGGTGGCTACGATTTAAGATAATGACAATACTAAGTGTTGACAAGGATATAGAGCAACCGCAACTCTTATACATTGTTGTGGGAAATGTAAAATGATAGAACTACTTGATAATCAGTTTATCATTTCTATTATGCTAAATAATCACTTATGTTAAGGCCCAGTACCACCACTCCTAGATATTCACTCAAGATAAAGTAAAACATATGTCCACAAAACCTTGTACAAAAATGTTTAAAGCAATTTAATTCATAATATTAAAAAATTGGAACAATGCAAATATTTGTCTCTAGGTAAATGCATAAACTCTTTCATATAATGGAATAATACTCAGTAATAAAAAGAAACACATTTCTGATATGTGTAGCAACATGAATGAATTTCCGAAACAATATTACTTTGAAGTAAGAAGTCAGAACAACAAAGGCAAAACAAAATCATATTGTATATTACCTTCATGTCAAAGTCTGTAATGACAGATCCATAGTGATGGTCAGTTGATCAATGTCATTCTGGAGTGGAGTTGGAGAACAACTGGGAAATGTCACAAGGGCATCTTTCGGGTGATAGAAATGATTTATGTCTTAATTTTGTGGTGATGATTACATTGGGTACATTCACTTGTCAAATCTCATTGATCTTCACAATTAAAATGTGTACATTGTATTGTTTGTAAATTTTACCTCAATAAAGTTAATTAAAATAAAATCAACTATAATCTTGATTTTTTTAAGCCCATCTGTTTGAGACATCAGATAATTATCAAAACAATGAGGACCAGAGACATTCAAATCAGGAAGAGAAGATCAGCCAAGAGAGGGGAGCCTAATATTTCATAATACTTTGTGCCTTGATGCATTTAATAATTCTAAAACTATGGATGTGAGATGGAAAAGCTGAGCGGAAATAGCTTGAGAGCAACTGAAAAAGCAGAGTAGGGCCCTGAGCAGTCTCTAAAGGAAAGAATGAGATTTGAATCTCAGGTCCACCAAGTAGGAAGTGGTTGATAAATATCACAGGCTATAAATTGTAATCCTAAAAAAGGAATTAGATAAATCATAATGAGAAGAGTCCTTTTAAAGATTTAAATCTCTTGTCACATCAGCTCAATCTCAGATGATTTTTGCTAGCTGTAATGTCTGCTAAAATAAAAATAAATAAATAAATAAATCCTCTGTGGAGGAAGATAAAGTCATCCAGTGTCTCAAACTAAATCTACAATTTTTCATACACAGTGACAGGCATTCAATAAAGATAACCAAGTATGGGGGGAAAAAGTGAAGCAACAGAGACAGATGTATAACATAGTTCACACTTTGGGGTAATCAGTCCCATTCTTTAAATGACTATGATGAATAAACATGTTTAAAAAGTAAAACAAAATTTGGGGAATTCAGGGAAAACTTCAAATGGATATTCTGTATCTGACATGAACTATGGTAGGCAGAATTCTAGAGGGCTCCATGACATTTTCCATTTTGCATTATTCCTGTGATTATGTTAGGTTACATGGCAAAGGAATGTAATTAAATTACTAATTAGCTGATGTTATGATAAGAAGATTAACAAGGTGGGCCTAGTTTAATCACATGGACAGTTTAAAACAGAGAGTTTTCTTATGGTCAGTAGCAGAAGACAGACATTCAAATCTGAGGGGAATTCAACCTGCTGTTCCTGCCTCTGAAGTTGGAAGGGGCCACATGTCAAAGAATGTGGGTGACTTAGGAGTTGAAAGCCCCCATCTGATGGCCAGAAAGAAAATGGGGACCTCTGTCCTCCAAGTGCAAGCAACTAGACTCAAAACCTGAATGAATTTGGAATCAGATTCTTCTCTAGAGCCTCCAGATGAGAGACGAGTAGGGTGAACACTTTGATTTTGACCCAATGAGACCCTAAGCAGAGAATCCAATTAAAACCACCTGGAGTTTCAGCTTAGAGAACTGAGAGCTCATACATGCATGCTGTGTCAAGGATCTAGGTGTGTACATAAACAGAATACAGGTACCTATATAATAACCAGGAAATAACAGATACATCTAATGACTGACTAAATATAGCTCAATAGAGCTCTAAAAACAATAAAGTCCAGATGATAAACTAGAAGATAGATACAATGAAAATTCAGACAAAATCACACAGGAAAAAAAAAAACTGACAGAAAACACTGAAATGAGCTGAACATGTGGGAAAAATAGCTGCAGTCCCAAATGAGAGGAAGCAGGAAAAAAAACAGAAGCAGTTTGTGAAGACAGAATGCTCAAGAATTTTCCAAAACTGATAAGAGATGAATTATACATCCAGCAAGAATACCCTTCAGAGGTGAAAAGATTTTCAACTTTCAAACCATTTTCAATAAAGAAAAATTGATGATTCATCCAAGGAGAGAGAAAAAGAGCTTATGTAGATATTCTAATTTCAAACAAATATAATTTAAGACATGATTGTAAAGTATAAAGTGAGATGCTTAATGATTAAAGTTTCAAAATATAAGATACACCTCTTCTAAAGTTATATATACTTAAACACATATCATCAAAGTAGAGAAAGTGAAAATTGCCAAAATAAATGCAGATATAGACAAAAAACACATAGTGGGTTATTTGAGCAAATCTTTTCCAGTAATACAACAAAAAATTAGTAAGCAGAAATTTTAACACTGTTATCAACAAATGTAACCTAACTGACAATATTTAAAACACCATATCACAAGAAATATATAGTATTTATCAGCGTACATGGGTACAGGGACCATTTACCAAAACTGATCATATGCTGGGCCCATGAAACAACAAATGCCAGAGGAAATAAACTATATAAGCTATGTCCTCTAATCACATTATAATTAAACTAGATATCAATGACAAACAGCTATTTTATTTAAAACTCTCAAAATTTTAGAAACTAGGTAATATTACTCATCAAATACGAAAGAAAAATGAAAATAAAAATTATGATCCGAATTATAAGAAAATATTTCATATCAACTTTTGTGATGCTATTATAATGTATACAACGTTATTGTGAATGCACATATCAGAAAAGAAAAAAGCCCAAAATCAATTATCTTATTTATTTCAAGATGCCAGAACGTAAACCACAACTTAAAGAAGGAAATAAATAATCAAGTTAGAGTGAACATTAACGAAAGAGAGACCGTATTCCAATAGACTGAATAATTATTAAACAGTTGGCAAGACTAATCTACATAGAAAATACCACAAACAAACTTTATCAACAACGAAAATGGGGTCAATAACTTCTATAAATATTCTGAAAGATACTTAGAAGTTTCATCATTACAACGTTACATTTAAAAATTTGAGAATTGGTTCTTTTCTTAGAAAATTACATCTTACCAAAACTGCAGTTCTGGTAAAACTTAATTCTGACGTCCTTGAACTGTGGAACGGAAATAGGTAAACAAGCCCCAAGTCTTAATTGTTCCTGTAGCAGAATCACAAAGCAAGTTGAATGTATAGCCTCCCATGTCTTCTATGTAAAGCTTATGATATTGATTTGGGAGGTGTGGGAAAGATTAGAGGGGCCATCTGGCTGGACTCAGAAAATTCTGAGAACCTTGAATCTCCGAATTGCATTGAGCCTGCCTTTCCAACAGAAGCAGGTCTTCTTCTGTCAGGTGTGATTTTCTCGTTCTGGAGGTAAAGACCTTATACTGCCCATATATGAACCCGTTTCTTGCAAAAGAAAGCCCATCTTCCTCAAGGTTCATATTTACTGTCTCTTTTTTAACTTCAGATCTATAACCAGAATCAGAGAACAACATTCCCAGGGAGACAAGTACAAAATAATTACAAAATCTTGACAATTTACATTGGATATCTAAGAACTATGTGTGGAATGTGTTTTAAGGGTGAAAATCCCAAAAGATGGAATATAAGGTGGGATCACATCACATTTATTGATAAAAGTGCACATCCTTGAGTTTCTAGACTCTGTGTACCCTAGCTGAAGAACGGGCAACAGTGGTAGGAAGATGAATTCACAAATACCAAATACAGGCTAATACATAGCTCTAGAAATTAAAACAAGTCCATATTTTAAGTATGTATTTGAAGATATTAACCAATCCTTCCCTATTTTTTTCTACTTCCTCTTCTATTTTAAGAACGATGAATAATGGTGGTGGTATTTAATTTTATAATCAGGTTTTAGATTACAGTATGTCCAAGTGGGATCTTGGCTGAAGGCAAATTAACATCCCCAGAAGTGGATCTGGTGAGTGGCCGGATGTGTATCCCCTTTTTGCAAGATTTTGAGAGCATCATTGTTTTATCTACAGTTGCATGACGTTAAGAGAAAACATAAACTAGTTCTGTAGGATTTAAATATAGCTAGAGTGTAAGAATAGCAAATGGTAAGTAACAAAACTAGCATAAAGCTAGCAAAGGGTGACTGATAAAAGGAATGTGCATGTATTTATTTGTTTGCTCTTGAATCTCCCCACTCCTTTCCACTTTTTAGTAGGTATGAATGGGATTTTCTCCATTTCTACTCTAATTCACCTTAGAAAATATATTGACTTTTTATTTATTTTTTAGTTGTCAGTTTTCCTATTGAACTCTTCTGTTAAGTTAATTGTATATATATTTTTATTATTGACTTCTGAGTATTTCAAATAGATGAAGAAATTGTACATATGTAATAAAAAATTTCTTCTCCCTTACGATGGTTATACCCTTCATTAATTTATATGTCATATTGCAATCGTAAGAATTGAGGCTAAGCATGTATCATTTGTTCCTAAATGCAATACTTCTCTCTCCCCCTTATCCCTGTCTTGCCCTTTGCCTATATACAATGTGTTAGTTTGGAATAGTTATCCTTCTTCATGTCAAGAAATTGTTCTTCTAGTCCTGGTATAGATGTAAGTGCATTATTTTATTTTTAAATTTTAAAATTTGGAATGGATTTTCATGCCTTTGAAATAACTATAGATATAGGGTTTTTTTAAAACTTGTTTATGTCATAAAAGAATTTAGCATCATGCTGAGATTAATCCTTCTATTTCCTAAATAAAATATACTCCCAATGAGGTATTTATCCTTCAATATACTATGCTTAATCACTACAATTTTAACTGAGAATGTGTTTTATCAACACAGTTTGTTTTCAGGTTTTTTTTCTCTTCTTTTCAAATTCTTTCTCTGTTCAAGTTTGGTAACATAGTTATATAGTAGATTCACAAATTACACTGTTATAATTTTTATGTTTTTCTATACTAGAGCAATTTACACATGGTCGGAACTAAATTTTTTTTTTTTTTTAGGGATTTGAAACATCTGCTTGGGAACAGTGACATCCTAGGATGGAGATTAAAAAGCAGCCTTTGGAGAAAAGGATTATATTAAAAGTTAGTGGGGAATAGATTCAAAAGGTAGATGAGACCAGCTGCAGGTTGAATAGGATGCTCAAGGTGAAGCGAATTTTGGCTAATCAGGTATTGGGAATGGAGACAGGGACTGGCATAGATACATCTAGGAGATGCCACAGAAGATTTGTAATTATGATTTGAGGGTAATCTAACATGAAGGAGAGAAGCTACCATCCCAGTATTCTAGCCAATTACTGTTCACTGTAGAAATACTAAAAAGTTTATATCTATTTCAAATATTTAAGATAAAACTATGTCAATAAAAAATAGCGAACATTTTCAATAAAATTAATGACATATTTCTTGAGCACTTTACCTCATGACAGGCACTGTGTTATAAATACATATGCATTATCCTATTTAGTTCACAAGAAACCTCTATGAAATGTATTTCATTATCATTCATTTTCTGAAAATCAAGGCTTTATAAATTTTCATACCTTATTCAAGGACTCAGTGTCTATTAAAGTGACCTGTTTTATGTCCAAAAATATTTTTACACACAAAAGACTGACAAATATTTTTAAAGTTAAAAAATGAATAGAGGGGTATAGCAAGCCCTCTTTGAAGGGTTATTGATTTAAATCTATAATAAATCTGAATTGCAAGGATCAGTTCTAGGCACTTGTGTCATTCTCTAATATTATTTGTTTCAATCTTTAAATTCTTATCTTGAAAAAAGAGATTAAATTTTATTTAGGAAATGAATGAATGGGATAAATTTACCTCCATCTGGAAATCATGAAATGGCAATATTTGTCCCAAACTATTGTATATTATGTAATTCTATACTCGTATTAATATTATGGTAATTTTCTAATATAAGAAAAAACTGTTAAAGTGATATATATATACACATATAGACATATATGTATAGATATGAATTTGTATATATATTTACATATATGCTATATGAATATTAAACAAATACTAATGCATTAAAAAATTAAAAGGTGTATCCCAATAAAGCACATGATTATTTCACTGAATACTATCTGAATGGGTATTCACTGAATTTCTTAACTCATTTATATTTTCCCTTTCAACTTGAATTTCATAATCAGTAAGAGGTTAACATCCTGTGACAAAGAATAGCGAGCATTCAGCTCTCACGTCATGTTGTCTTGATCTAAGATAACATATAACATATTTAAGTTATAACTAAATTATTCTATTGACAAGGATCCCTTAGGGATAATTTCAGTTTTTGCTTTATCTTAATATTTCCTTTTTTATTAACAGAGCTTGAAGGGTGGGACACAACTGATTGAAAAAGACATTTTTTGGTAACTTTTACTTAGATGCTTTTTTAAAAACTAGTTTAAGTCCTGTTTACGTTGCAAATCTGAACCAGAGCACTTCACCAGACTGGAACTTCCTGACGCGGTAAGCATCAGGTAGCTCTCTGCCTTGTTTTCAGCACATCAGTACTCCATATGCTGTAAGAATGTCACCGAAATCTGGCAGCAATTTTGAAAGGCTCTTGACATGTTGTTTGGTGTCGTTCTTAGTAGGAAGTGCCTGGGGTTGTGGCTGAAAGAAGGGGGAAATTGTGGCAATGAAGAAACACAAAAGCCTAACAAAAATGACTGGAATATGTAAAAGGTTTCTAGAAAGTAACAGATGCAGATACTTTACGGTGGGGAGTGAGATGGAGAGAGAGAGAAGGGAGCCCATAGAATACAAGAATCCCCCAAATAACTATTGATTGGATGCTCTTTAAATACAACCGAAAAACAAAATGTCACATTTCTGATTGACATATTAAAATGTGAGGTTCTTTCTCTTAGAAACCTTTTGAAAAGTCAGCTGGAAAACAGTGTAGAAAATGTGCCAGCCAAACTGATGTCAATAGGTGGAGTGACTTTAAATGTCATCCTCGGTCACCTTTCACATTCTCCCCACCTCAAAGACAGGCTTGTTTGCAAGGATCTCACTTCTCTATCCCATTTAGCCATCCTCAGCAGCACATGTGCCACATCCAGGATATTTGAATAGTCATTAGTATGTCTGTTGAGTCACTAGCCAAACCATCCTATCACTACTAAACCTATAGAGGAAATTGTTCTTTCAAGTCAAGTTTTGGCTGCAGAGTGTTATTGGTTGGGCAACAGATATTCACATAGAGATTGTGGTTACTGGTACTGGAGATGGGGAAGGACAAAAAGGTAATTTACCATTCATAAACCCTGACAACATGGACCCTAGTATTCTCCCAGAATGTTTTGTAATGGCCATCAGCATTTGTGTCATGTTAATATCGACTACTTTACTTATATTTTGAGAGGGCTGGTCTTCTGTTATAAAAGCTTGTTCAAGATTCTGCACATCATATTCCTTTAACTATAGGATATTCTGCAAATGTCAACATTTCTACATTAAATACTCATAAATATTTATATCAGGCCATTGCCTAGGTATTTATTGGTGCTTCTACTTGCTTATATTATTTTATTTTGATCATCAGAGTCTTGAACTTGGACTTATTTGTTCCGTGTTTTATTGTCCCCAGGATGTTGTGCAGATGATATAGCATAGAGTCAAAATTATTACTATGTGCTTATATGGGTTTGATCATCTTTGGGGAGGTGCAAACTTACTTGTAATTTATTTTTTCCTCTTGAAGCTTTTTATGAAGGAATCCAAATTTGGAATGCTAAAACCACTTACATGTTTTGGTCTGACTGATCTTTGTTAGCACAAAAAGGTTGAAAATGTGTATACAGACATCAAGTATTTATGAATGTACAATTGAGAAAAAGAATCTGGCATTCTGTAAGAGTTTGCTATGCAAATGTGAAGGTTATTCTGGATGGGATTCCTCTCAATCATTCACATCATATTTTCAGATTTTCATTTCCTTGAATAAAGTTTCATCGTTTGAGTCTGTGAGGAAGATCTCTCAGGAAAAAAGAACAAAACAAAAAGGTTCTAGCAAGTTATTGTAGAATTTCATTTAGAAAACAAAACGTTAAAACTAAGGATATTGAAAGAATTAGATGGGGAAAATAAGGTAATGTTGTTGTCCTTCAAATAAAAAGCTGAATTTTACTTCAATCTAAGAAGAAAGTAAGACTTTGGTTTTAAACATGGCACACAAATAAAGCATAATATGTATAGTCTTCAAAAATGGCAATTATTTCTAATAAATCTTAAAGTTAACTGTGAAATATATATGTATTTTTAAAATGATGACTGACATTATTGTGAAAATTTTCTTCTAAATTTTCTTAGTGTGAAACTTGACTCAGTGATATGAATTAACATAAAATACAATATTCAAATGCACTATGATGTTGCAGCTGAGAGTAGAGATTCCAGGAGAAAGTCAAAGCAATTGATATTTTATTAAAATGATTATATATTACTTCTGAAAAAAATGAGGATGATTATAAAATATGGTGTACTAGAATTTGAAATTAGAGTGGTGTTACAAATACTGGAATGAACAAGGAATACCAATTCAATGGAACTAAATAAATTTTTTAAATGTCTAAAGTAATAAAATTATATTTAAATTCAGAAAATGCAAATCTAGAAAACAGGAACAGAATATGAATACACTAAAAAGTTGATGGAACTTTAAGAAGTGTGGTTAATATTAGACAGCAATTATTATGATTTTGTTATGTGATAAATTGCCTCCACATTGGTACTCCAGATTAGTTTTGAAGGTAAAGGATGTACAATACATTTAGTTTTGTTTGTTGCTTCCAGATAGAATGGACATCGATATTTTAATAGGTGACTCAACAGTGGGTCCAAGAACACCAAGAAAAAAAAATTAGATCAAAGAAGGACATTTAAAATATCGACATGAGAGAAAGAAAAGATTCATTTAAAGTAGAGAATTTAACTAGTTAAAATTTACCAAAGCGATGAATAATAAAACAAAGGGAGAAAAAATGTTTAACATGTTGCTAGTGATAATGAAATGAATTCCTCAAAAATTAAATTATTTAGAGTAACTTTTAATTGAATTTTTTTTTAATTTGAAATGTGAGAAATCACTGGTTAACAGAGGATCTAACTAAGTAATTAATCAGGGCTGAAGGCTAGGAACTACTGTGGTATGAAATTGATTTGAGATGATCTAGTTATCCAAAGTTTTTTTTTTTTTTAGAATATCTACTCTGCGAGAATCTACTACAGCTATTATTTTAAAATAATATATTTTTTTCAGGAGCTATAATCCTAAACTGAGGATTACCATTAGATGGTCCTTTTCAGATTCTCTGGATTTAGTGTTGTATATATTCATATGTCATGCATCTTCCACAATGATGAGCACATACGAGGCCTTTATTACAGTTTGTGGAATGAATGAATAAATTTATAAATGTAGACATGAATGACTATTTTGGAGCTTCATTCTGGTAAAGAAGGATTAAAAACCGCTATTTAAAACAGTCTAAGGCACTAAGTCTTATGCTGAGGAGGTTACAAAGGCATGTCCTTGGCCAACAAAAAGTTTAAAATCTAGTTAAGTAGAGGACAAGGGTAAAAGTATGCACAAAATAAGCTAAAGTATTGCTAATAAAGAAAATGAACGCAAGGCGAATGCAATGGGAGTCCAGGTAGGGCATATCGTGGAAAAAGTAGAATGCTTTGATAGGAGATTTATTTTAGTTACGTAGATATATAGAGAAAAATCATGTAAAATAGAAAGTGGAAGCCACAACAAAATAAAGGAGAAGGATTTAATTTGGTTTTCAACCTAGAAATTCTCACTTGAAGGGAAGAGCCTAGGTCAAACAGGTGAAACACTGATAAAATAACTTGTACAAGGATATTCAGCTATTTGTTAGCAGAGTGTAAAAAGCTGGGGTGAAAGCCTTGCATGCCAGTCTATAGTGAAATGACACTCAGAAAATTAAAGTACATTCAGAGAAGCCCGGAAGGAAACTTTAAAATCCACATCTTATTCATTGTCTAAGCTTCTTCCATGCTTCTACAATGGCAGCTCCCATCACCCCAAACACAGTCAATGTCATTTTTTTTTAATGTATCTCACATTTCCTTAAACAGTTAAGGTAACATTTCCCAAAATGTGTATCTGAAAATATTAACTCCACTCTGTGGCCAATAGGTATAGGAAATGCATTACCAAAAGTATAGATTTCTGGCACTTTCATTATTAATTTGAAATGTATCTATATGTCTCTCCACCTGAGGTTTTTATATTGAAAATGAAAGTGTTGCAGTGTCAAGACATCATAAAACGTGGCTTCTCAAAAAATAATAAAGCGCATGTAATTAATTTTATCAGGAACGTAATGAGCATTTGTAAAACATGAGTTATCTTATTTTGCATCCTCCTTATCTGTATGAAGGTGAACACATTTGGAAAGACTTTACTGCAGTAGAGGGAAAAATGCTGTACATTCAATATTTGACTTCAGGGATCTAGCATGAAATCAGATGGTGTATAATGTCAGATAGAATTATACTTATTTTTATCCAGGTACTGTAATACCTACTTTTAAAATGAAAAGGTTAAAAATAATGCCACATGTGGCCAGTAGGCCTATGAGACTTCCCAAATGTGTCATATTTGTGTTAATATTGTGCTCATGTTTGACAAATGTTGTAATACATTGTAATAATTATAAAGTAAGTTTAGATTCATGTTCTTTTGTTTCAAACAAGTAAATTTGAACAGGTATTTTTCTTGTTTTATACTAATGGACTGTTCAGTGACAGATTAACAATATAGGAGGGGTGTCTTTTTAATGCATTCTTATTTATGGAATGTTCCTCTGTTTAACTCTGTAAAGGGATACCTCAACACTATGTTTTGTTCAGGAATTAAGTCTTTCTGATTACCACGCCCTTACCAATACCAAAAAGAAGAAAAAAAAAGGAAAAAAGAAATAGAAAAACAAGTGTGTGTGTGTGCATGTCAACAAGTTGCCTAACAATCAAGATCAATAAACAAAACCATAAGGCTGCAAGAGAACACTCCCTCCTCCTCCAATTCATAGATGAATAGAATCAATGCTTGAGAAAATTTCCCTGGAGGGTACAGGGTGGAATTTGGAAACTGTAAAAGGAGCACTGAAAATGAGAAGAGCAGATGGAAGCTATTAAATCAGAATAACATTGCCTCTCACAAAGACTCAAATCAAATGTCATGAACTTCTATTATTGACAACACAGGCAGGCAGCACAGCTATCTTTGGACTTTAAAAATATATGCAATATTCCACTATAAATAATTATCAATTCTGCCTCAGTAAAGTGTCACGCACCTGGTAGGTACAGAGTAAAGATTTTTTTTTATGACATTGTCAATTTTAATAGAATGACATGTCTAGAAATGCTAAAGAAAGAATGAAGATTACCAAAGGACTTGGCATATGCTTCATGTTGTAAAAATGCCCAAATCCTAAAATAGGAAACATATTTTAAATATAAAAATTACTTAATTCTTTACAGTGACCTACCATTTTAGAGAAAGGAGGATTTGATGATTTGATATACTTTTAATGTTTTTAATACAATCATCTGTGATTCTTATTTCTTTATCATAAAGGATCAAAGGCTCTTGGCACATGCTCCCCAACTTGAGTCCCTCCTTGACCTCTATATCCTGGATGGAGCATTTTAACGCCTTAGGATGGCATGAAACTATTGAGAGATTTGCAAATGAGTTTCTTCAAATGGGGCACACAGGTCTGTAGGTCACGTTGATGGACTTGCCTGGGCTCTTTCTGCAGCCATGTGGTCCCTTGATCTCCCACTCTCCCAGCTGCCAGTGCACTTGTGAGCACAGATGAAGGTCTAGCAGCTACTCGCCTGCCTCCCCCACCTGCTTGACTTCACTTGTCCACTTTTAAGTGAATGGCAATGCTCTAGATTTGCAATCTTATTTGGAAATATATTCCATCTTATATATTTTCCAAGAAATCCCATATAATGATCAATTATCTGTTCTCTGCATCTTTTCCTTCCATTGCTTCCTATACCATCAAATCAGGGAATGTGGACATAACCCAACAGAACTAATCAAATTTCTTGACAAGAAAGAAAAAGGAGGAAGAGAAGGAGAAGGAGATGAGAAGGAGGGAGAGAAAATGTTATTGCTTTACTGACGTCAAGTAATAAATAAAAGATTAAAATTAATTTATATTCTTTTTTGTTTTTTTTAATGTTTTGATGATTTTACAAAGATCTTCTGAAAACCTACACACTTACCTAAAGGAAATATTTCTAGGGTACCTCTTAATCCTAGAGTCACAAAAAAAGATTATTTTAGGGGAATTGGCTGATTTTCATGAACTTCCTGGTAATTTTTTGTACCTCTACACAAGACTGGGCCAATTCATAGCTAATACACTGCCTATTCTGTGCTTGAGGCTTGATGGAATTTTCTGGGATCTTGAAAGTATGGATAATTCCTCGGTTAAGGAAGTATTAAAATCACAGAATTAAAATGATAGTTCTGAGATTGGTTCAAGATGGCAGAGTAGAAGGACATGGGCTCACTCCCTCTTGTGAGAGCACTGGAATCACAACTAACTGCTGAACAATCATTGACAGGAAGACACTGGAACTCACCAAAGTAGGTACCCCACATCCAAAGACAAAGGAGAAGCCACAATGAGATGTACTTTGGCAGGACTGGGGAAAACAGAGACTCCACTCTTAGAGGGCACACACAAAGTAGTGTGTGCATCAGGACCCAGGGGCAAGGAGCAGTAACCCCATGGGTGACTGAAACAGACCTACCTGCTAGTGTTGGAGGGTCTCCTGCAGAGGTTGGGGATGGCTGTGTCTCATTGTGAGGACAAGGACGGGGCAGCAGAAGTTCTGGGAAGTACTTCTTGGCATGAGCCTTCCCAGCATCCACCATTAGCCCCACCAAAGAGCCTGGAGTCTCCAGTGGTGGGTTGCCTCATGCCACACAACCAACAGGGGGGGAACTCAGCCCCACCCATCATCAAACAAGCAGATTAAAGTTTTACAGAGCAACACCCAGCTCTATCCTCACCAGTCCCTCCCATTAGGAAGCTTGCACAATCCTCTTAGATAGCCTCATCCACCAGAGGGCAGACAGCAGAACCAAGAAGAACTACAATCCTGCAGTCTGTGGAATGAAAACCACATTCACAGAAAGAGAGACAAAATGAAAAGGCAGAGGACTATGTACCAGATGAAGGAACAAGATAAAACCCCAGAAAGACAAGTAAATGAACTGGAGATAGGCAACCTTCCAGAAAAAGAATTCAGAATAATGATAGTGAAGATGATCCAGGACCTTGGAAAAAGAACTGGGGGCAAAGTTTGAGAAGATGCAAGAAATGTTTAGCAAACACCTAGAGGAATTAAAGAACAAATAGAGATAAACAATACAGCAACTGAAATGAAAAATACACTAGAAGGAATCAATAGCAGAATAACTGAGGAGAAGAATGGATAAGTGACCTGGAAGACAGAGTGGTGGAACTCACTACCATGGAACAGAATAAAGAAAAAAGAAATGAAGACAGCCTAAGAGACCTCTGGGACATTAAATGCACCAACGTTCACATCATAGGGGTCCCAGAAGGAGAAAAGAGAGGGAGAGGACCCGAGAAAATATTTGAAGAGATTATAGTTGAAAACCTCCCTAATATGGGAAAGGCAATAGCCACCCAAGTCCAAGAAGTAAACAGAGTGCCAGGCAGGATAAGCCCAAGGAGAAACATGCTAAGACACATAGTAATCAAATGGAAAAAATTAAAGACAAAGAAAAATTATTAAAAGCAACAAGGGAAAAATGACAAATGACATCCAAGGGAACTTCCATAAGATTAACAGCTGATTTCTCAGCAGAAACTCTACAAGCCAGAAGGGAGTGGCATGATATATTTAAAGTGAAGAAAGGGAAGAACTTACAACCAAGATTACTCTGCCCAGCAAGGATCTCATTCAGATTTGACAGAGGAATCAAAATCTTTACAGACAAGCAAAAGTTAAGAGAGTTCAGCACCACCAAATCAGCTCTACAACAAATGCTAAAGGAACTTCTCTAAGTGGGAAACACAAGAGAAGAAAAGGACCTACGAAAACAAACCCAAAACAATTAAGAAAATGGTAATAGGAATATGTATATTGATAATCACCTTAAATGTGAATGAATTAAATTATCCAACCAAAAGACTGGCTCGCAGAATGGTTACCAAAACAAGACCCATATATATGCTGTCTACAAGAGACCCACTCCAGACCTAGGGACACATACAGACTGAAAGTGAGGGGATAGAAAAAGATATTCTATGCAAATGGAAATCAAAAGAAAACTAGAGTAGCAATTCTCATATCAGACAAAATAGACTTTAAAATAAAGAATGTTACAAGAGACAAGGAAAGACATTACATAATGATCAAGGGATCAATCCAAGAAGAAGATATAACATTTATAAATACATATGCACCCAACATAGGAACACCTCAATATATAAGGCAAAAGCTAATAGCTATAGAAGAGGAAATTGACAGTAACGCAGTAATAGTGGGGCACTTTAATGCCTCACTTACACCAATGGACAGATCCTCCAGACAGAAAATTAATAAGGAAACACAAGCTTTAAATGACACAATAGACCAGATAGATTTAATTGATATTTATAGGACATTCCACCTAAAAACAGCAGGTTACTCTTTCTTCTCAAGTGAACACGGAACATTCTAAAAGATAGATCATATCTTGGGTCACAAATCAAGCCTCAGTAAATTTAAGAAAGTTGAAAACGTATCAAGCATCTTTTCCGACCACAACGCTATGAGATTAGAAATAAATTACAGGGAAAAAAAGTAAAGAGCACAAATACATGTAGACTGAACAATACGTTACTAAATAACCAAGAGATCACTGAAGAAATCAAAGAGGAAATCAAAAACTACCTAGAGACAAGTTATAATGAAAACACTATGATCCAAAACCTATGGGATGCAACAAAAGCAGTTCTAAGAGGGAAGTTTATAGCAATATAACCCTACCTCAAGAAACAAGAAAATTCTTAAATAAACAATCTAACCCTCCACCTAAAGGAACTAGAGAAAGAAGTACAAACAAAACCCAAAGTTAGTAGAAGGAAAGAAATCATAAAGATCAGAGCAGAAATAAATGAAATAGAAAGAAAGAAAACAATAGCAAAGATCAATAGAACTAAAACCTGGTTCTTTGAGAAGATAAACAAAATTGATAAACCTTTAGCCAGACTCATCAAGAAAAAGAGGGAGAGGACTCAAATCAATAAAATTAGAAAAGAAAAATGAGAAGCTACAATGGACACTGCAGAAATACAAAGCATCATAAGAGACTACTACAAGCAACTCTATGCCAATAAAATGGACAACCTGGAAGAAATGGACAAATTCTTGGAAAGGTATAACCTTCCAAGACTGAACCAGGAAGGGATAGAAAATATGAACAGACCAATCACAAGTAATGAAATTGAAACTGTGATTAAAAATCTCCCAACAAACAAAAGCCCAGGACCAGAGGGCTTCACAGGTGAATTATATCAAACATTTAGAGAAGAGGTAACACCCATCCTTCTGAGACTCTTCCAAAAATTGCAGAGGAAGGGACACTTCCAAACTCATTCTATGAGACCACCATCACCCTGATAACCCAAACCAGACAGAAATACTATAAAAAAGAAAATTGCAGACCAATATCACTGACAAATATAGATGCAAAAACCCTCAACAAAATACTTGGAAACAGAATCCAACATATTAAAAGGATCATACACCATGATCAAGTGGGATTTATCCCAGGGATGAAAAGATTGTTCAGTATACGCAAATCAATCAATATGATACACCATATTAACAAAATGAAGGATAAAAACCATATGATCATCTCAGTAGATACAGTAAAAGATTTTGATAATATTCAACACCCATTTATGATAAAAACTCTCCAGAAAGTGTGCATAAAGGGAACCTACCTCAACATAATGAAGGCCATATATGACAAACTCACAGCAAACATCATTCTCAATGGTGAAAAACTGAAAGCATTTCCTCTAAGATCAGGAACAAGACATGGATATCCACTCTCACCACACTTATTCAACATAATTTTGGAAGTCCTAGCCATGGCAATCAGAGAAGAAAAAGAAATATGAATATAAATTAGAAAAGAAGAAGAAAAACTGTCACTGTTTGCAGATGACATGATACTATACATAGGTAATCCTAAAGATGCCACCAGAAAACTACTAGAGCTAATCAATGAATTTGGTAAAGTTGCAGGATACAAAATTAATGCACAGGAATTTCTTGCATTCCTATACACTAACAATGAAAGATCAGAAAGAGAAATTAAGGAAACAATCCCATTCACCATTGCAACAAAAAGAATAAAATACTTAGGAATAAACCTACCTAAGGAAGACAAAGATCTGTACTCAGAAAACTATAAGACACTGATGAAAGAAATAAAAGATGACACAAACAGATGGAGAGATATACCATGTTCTTAGATTGGAAGAATCAATATTGTAAAAATGACTATACTACCCAAAGCATTCTACAGATTCAGTGAAATCCCTATCAAACTATCAATGGCATTTTATTTACAGAACTAGAGTAAAAAATCTTAAAATTTGTATGGAGACAGGAAAGACCCCAAATAGACAAAGCAATCTTGAGGGAAAAAATAGAGATGGAGGAATCAGACTCCCTGACTTCAGACTATACTAAAAGCTACAGTAATCAAGCCAATATTGTACTGGAACAAAAACAGAAATATAGATCAATGGAACAAGATAGAAAGCCCAGAGATAAACCCATGCACCTATGGTCAACTAATCTATGACAAATGAGACAAGGATATACAATGGACAAAAGACAGCCTCTTTGATAAGTAGTACTGGGAAAAACTGGACAGCTACATGTAAAAGAATGAAATTAGAACACTCTCTAACACCATACACAAAAATAAACTCAAAATGGATTAAAGACCTAAATGTAAGACCGGATGCTGTAAAACTCTTTGAGGAAAACATAGGAAGAACAGTCTTTGAGAAACATCACAGCAAGATCTTTTTTGACCCACCTCCTAAAGAAATGGAAATAAAAACAAAAATAAACAAATGGGACCTAATGAAACTTCAAAGCTTTTGCACAGCAAAGGAAACCATAAACAAGATGAAAAGACAACCCTCAGAATGGGAGAAAATATTTGCAAATGAATCAATGGACAAAGGATTAATCTCCAAAAAATATAAACAGCTCATGCAGCTCAATATTAAAAAAACAAACAACCCAATCAAAAAATGGGCAGAAGACCTAAATAGACATTTCTCCAATGAAGACATACAGATGGCCAAGAGGCACATGAAAAGATGCTCAACATCACTAATTATTAGAGAAATGCAAATCAAAACTACAATGAAGTATCACCTCACACCGGTTAGAATCGCCATCATCAGAAAATTTACAAACAACAAATACTGGAGAGGGTGTGGAGAAAAGCAAACTCTCTTGCACTGTAGGTGGAAAAGTAAATTGATACAGCCACTATGGAGAACAGTATGGAGATTCCTTAAAAAACTAAAAATAGAATTACTATATGACCCAGCATCCCACTACTGGCATATACCCAGAGAAAACTGTAATTCCAAAAGACACATGCACCCCAATGTTCATTGTAGCACTATTTACAATAGCCAGGTCATGGAAGCAACCTAAATGCCCATCGACATATGAATGGGTAAAGAAGATGTGGTTCATATATACAATGGCTTATTACTTAGCCATAAAAAAGAACGAAATTGAGTCATTTGTAGAGACTTGGATGGACCTAGAGACTGTCATATAGAGTGAAGCAAGTCAGAAAAAGAAAAACAAATATCATATATTAACACATATGTGTGGAATCTAGAAAAATGGTACAGATGAACCAGTTTGCAAGGCAGAAGTAGAGACACAGAGGTAGAGAACAAACATATGGACACCAAGGGGGGAAAGCGGGGTGTGGGTGGGGGGTGGGATGAATTGGGAGATTGGGATTGACATATATACAGTAATATGTGTAAAATAGATTAATAAGAACCTGCTGTATTAAAAATAAAATAAAATTCAAAAAAATAAAATGATAGTTCTGATTAAAATTGTAGAAAATGATTGCAAATGGATCAGGTCTGAAGCTATGTGACTAAAACTGCAGATGTTTATCTCTTTTTTTCATGATCATTATTACCCAGGACTTCCGTGAGTATGGAATGGCTCCTAAGTTCTCTCAGCCCAGTGCCTGGTTGTACCTTGTGTGGAGCAGTGTCAGCCAAGCTCCACAGTTAAGCTGATATGAACTTTTGCAAACGAATACAACTTTTTATCTCCCTGTGTCATAATTGTAAACTTTTTCTTCTATAGCTGGAGGGAATCAGTTATTCTCTAAGAGGGTTCAAATAGCCATAATTAATGCATTAAGTTATTTAGAACTATACTCACCTGCAGAATACAGACTTCATTGAAATTTATTCAAGATAAGATTGCATTTATTATTTTAAGCTTCTTTTATTTATTTGATTATATTAACTTGGCTTGATACAACAAACACAGAGCATCACAAACACTTTCAAATATTACTTGTTTTCATGGCTTCTAAATGCTTTCCTCTTACTGTTTAATAATTATAATAATATTTAGAGTTGATTAGTCAGAGGAAATACAGAGAATAGTATTTGTGAAGATATAAAAGAAAGACTCTAAAATTTGGACTTGGGTCACTATTTCGCTCAATGCCTTTTTTCCTTCATGAATTTAATCAACGTGTTTTGAGTATGGCTGTGTGCCAGGAATTGACAATGTGGTCATGATGGTAAGAGTAAAACCCCTAGGGAGGTAGTTACTAACAGAGCCATTGTACCAGAGGTTCTGCCAGAGCACAGGGACGTCAGCCCTGCTCAGGTCTTAGGATCTGGGTATGGCTGGGGGTGGGATCAGGAAAGTCTCCAATTAACCTAGGTCTAGATGAACAGGCATGGATCAGGCAAAACAACCTTTCAGGGATAAGGGGTCATCCACTGCAAGCAGAAAAATTCACATCCTGCCATTTAACTTGCTGTAATAGCTTGGACAAATTATTCGTTTGAGCCTGTTTCTCAAATGTACAATGACTATAATGATAGCATTTACCTCCTAAGACTGCTGTGAGGATTAAATGAGTTAATATATGTAAAGGACTTAGAAGAGCATCTGGGGCACTGTAAGAGGCACATGAGTGTTCACTAATGCTATCATGTCAAGGAGCCTGGATGTCAGTGAAGAACAGCACAGAAAGTAAACAGGAATGAGGCCGGAAGCGTGAGTAGGAAGTGGATTCTGGGAGAAAGTAAGAGGAACGTCGTGCTGCAGAGTTTAGACTTTTGCACCGTAGAGAGATGAGCCAGACTGCCATGATCCAGGTGCTGTTAGAACTAGAGGAAAGCCGTAGAGGCGGAAGAAGCTGTGGAGGGTCCTCAGTGATACGGTGTCCCCCAGAGCCTAGGTAATGGTTGGGAGAGGGAGGCAATGTGGTAAATTATAGAGACTTTGTTCTTCATTTTAAACATAAGCTAAATAGATGTTTCCACATCTCAGATCAAATTGCAATAATATCACTTTCTTTACTACATATTAATACTAAATATTACCTGTTCACTTTTTCCTACATTGAACATTATTCTTATAGGTTTTGCTGGGGAGAATTTGATACCTGCAAAAGAATATAGGTGTAATATATGTAATTTATGAAACATAATAATAAACACCTCTGAAATGCTCAGCTTTAGAAATTGAATCTTACCATTACCACTGATAACCTCATAACCTTCCCCAGCCAAATCTCATACTCTTGTTTGCCCCTAATGGGAAAAAATATTATCCTAAATTTAAAATAATAATAATAATAAACAATAACAACAATAATAAGTGCTTTCATTTATGGATTTATCATACCTGGAGATATCCCTAAGTAATGTATTATTTATTTTCTTTATGAACTTCTTAAACTATGATATCCAAGTTTTTACCTTTTGCAATAAAGTATACTTTGCAACTTGCTAATTTTTTTCAACATGATATATCTAAGGTTCATCTTTGTTGCATGTGGCTCTAGTGTACTGATTTTCGTTGCTATATTGTATTTCATTATGTAATTACAGAAATTTTTACCTATTTATTTGTTCAGTGAGTGAGTGATTTTTGGTCTCACAACGTTGCTATGAACATTTTCTTGCCTATTAATTGATGCATGTATGAAAGTTAACTTGATAATGCCGATTTGCTTCCACAGAGGTTTTCACTCTCACTGATAGCAGAGTTCCTGGTTTTTCCATATCTTTGCCAACATTTAGCTTTGTTAGACTTTTAACTTCTTTTTCTTGACAACCTGGTGGTTGTAAATGACATCCCATTGTGACTTAATTTACTTGATTATTAAGGAGATCAAATGTCTTTACATATGTTTATTGATTCTTCATGTTTCTTCTTCTGTGAAATGTCTATTATTTTATTTGCCCATTTTTCTATGGATTGTTTTTACATGGATTCATGAGACTTCTTCATATATTCTGGATATTGGTTGGTTATATATATGACTAATATCCACTCTCAATTTATACCTTTTCTTTTCATTTTCTTTAGCCTTTTAATGAATATAATTTCTTGATTTTAATGTACTTATCAATCCTGCTTTAAGTTAGTACTTCTTGTGCCTTATGTGTGAACTTTCTCACACTGCATATACCTAAAGATATTTCATACTTTCTTCTAAAAGTTGTAATGTTTTCCCCTTTAAATTTAGTTTTTAAGTCATATTTAACTGATCTATATCTTCATTACTTTGTATACCTAATATGGGCTAGGTACTATTACTGGTACTTGGAATACCAAACTAAAGTGTAATGAAATGATAAAAAGGACAGTATGTCTCACTTGAAGAGAGAAGTATAATGAGGAAAATAAGTTAACACTGATCATACCTTGAGTTTATATGGTACTTTGTTAATTAAGCACTTCTTCACATAACCAGAGATCTACCATCTGAACGTTCTACATGCATGTCACGTAATGCTGCTCCCTCGTTTATAATCCTCAATGTTTTCTTATACTGTCCACAACAGAATTTAAACACAATACTTGATAATCTAGCCCCTTTTACCTCTCCAGATATAGCCCTCTTGCCTACTCCTCCAGACATATGAATTGCCTGGAGTTCAAATGTGCCATGTCATCTCTTATCCTTTCTTTTAGTATGAAAGTGATAGCTCAATTAGTTGGCTGCTGAAATTCTAGACAATGATGTTAACGATGAGTTCCTAATTTAGTAGGCAAGGGGTTATGATGAAGAGATCATTTGTAAATTATGATGAAAACAGATTCCATATGACTTGTGGGCTAAGTAGACATATAAGAATGAGTGAGTTAGAGTAGGTGAAAGTTGATTTCATCATTTTCATATAGCAAACTCTCTGATATGCTAAGAAATGTTTGTTGAATGTATGAAAAAATGGATGAATGAATGAAAAAGTAGGTAATAATAAAAACAGCTCTTTGATTTTGGCAGTTCAGTTCCTTGGCTACAGATTTTGTCAAGTCTAGTTATCCCTATAGGTATTTTCTTTTTCACTGTATTCCCTGTCAGGTAAATCTATACATAGCCATCTTCCAAAAATGCAATGTTTATAACAAAGTAATAATTCCATTTAAACAGAATTTTTAGTAAGTTCATTCTATACTTTTATGACCAAAGCTAATCATTTTTAAAGAAAGTTCTTGATTGTATGCTTTATCTTTCAAGTATTTATTGGATCTTAATATGCAATTAAAATAGCTTTAAAACTACGCTTTAGTTAGTCACAGGCAACTAATGGCTTTAATGAAAGAAGAATATCAGGGTATAAGTACAATTTTAGTTCATGATTTCACTAATGATCCTAATTGTTGCAGACATTATCCAGTACTTATGCTTGAGTGAAATTCTTTAGGTGAATCAAGTGTTGGAAATGTGAACTAATAAAATGTATTCTTATTCTGTATTCCTATAAAATTTTATGTATAGGAAATCTTCCAAGTTTCCTTCCTGTAATTTTTCTGTGCGTGGGAAAGATACAACCTCCTTTTAAATTGTTATTTGTGCAGAAATCAATTCCAATCCTACCACATTAGCAATGATATGGGATAGCACCCCATGCATCTTGTGACCAATCACAGTCCATGTCCTTCTAGCCACATTGCTGCACTTAGTAGCCCACTGAGCTCAAAGGGCAGCCCACTCTTGAGGCTACAGACCTTCTTCTGATCAATACCAGCCTCAAAATCTGTGAGGTCGAGTTTGCATCCTTTCTTGCTAAAGAGCTGCTTCTTGGCAAGGTCACTTCCCTTTGTGCTCCTGGCCTCTCGCTTGCTTCCTTTATTTGGAAATCACTGGATCTCTGCCTTCAAACTCCCTGCACTCAGGCCCTGCTGGGCATCAGCACCACCTTTGTCACAGTGCTTTCCCAGCAAAGGCCCTGCCGTGACTCACCTCCATCTGCACCGCGGCCCCTGCCCAGATGCTCATGGAGGGCTGGTGTGGGCAAGGCCTCTGGAGAAACTCACCTTTTTTCTCTTTTCCAGCTCCCAATCCTTTTATGTACAGCCCAGCTATTCCTCTAGCTTTCTAACACGTCTTCTAAGTGCAAGTGCAGAATGTTAGAAACTGCATGGACTTTGGGAATGGATAAAGCTCTTCCATCTGCGACGTTATTAGCTCCAATTTTCTCAGGACTTTATGCGAGAATTAACATTTTATCAAGTGTAAACATAGCATTTCAATACACAAGAAGTGGTAAATAAATGCTGGATAATGTTCTTGTCCAGGTCTAGCCTCACTCTCTGTAAATGCCTACACCTTTTGCTCACTGCATTTTGGTCTTTCCCAGCAGCTTAATTGATTGATTAATTAACTAATTAATTAATTAAATTTTACCCCTTCCTCGCTTTTGATTTCCTCTCTTCTGGGATGCACTTAGCGTTAAGCGCATAATATGGGCTCGTGATAGTTGCATCTTATTAAATTATTTAAAACAACTCTTTATTCATTCTAGTTAAACTGATCTACATTTGCAAAATTTTCTAGACTGTCCATTGGTCCGGCCACCTCATGCATCACACATTCTCAAAGACTCTGAAAAATGGAGTTCAATTAGCTTCAATTCTGTGAAGACTCCCTTCAGTTTTCTTAGGCACAAGTCAGTGCTCTGTGGTTGGTTTTCCATTTCTAGACCAGAGACGCTCAATCAGTGTCTTCTTGGGGGGTGGGGGAGGGTACATTCTCTTTCAGCCACCACTTCTGCAGTAGTGATGGGAAGATTACTTTTATCTTTGCAATTTCCAACTTAGGTGGCTATTATTACCCTACCTTAGAGAATGTGAACTGTGACAAGAGAGCATATGGTATTTTAACAGGGAATAACTGGTACCTTTAGATACAGATCTGGACATCTCTCCCTGAATGTCTGTTTTAACAATAATAAGATACACAGCTACCAATGCCTGGCAGAGCCCTTATCTATTTATTCATCCATCTATCTATTCCTTGAACAATTATTTAAGCACTGTTGCCAGGCACTGGGTTTGGCACATAATAAACTTTCAAAAAATTGATAAAGATTTTTTTTTTTTGTAAAGGATAGAAGGTGATTAAAATGAAGAGTTGAGGATTCTGGGTCTAGGCATGGTATTTTTCTCTCAGAACACATGCCTGCCCTCCTTACAGCTTTGTTTAAGATGTACAGGCTCTTCCTGGGTGCTAGCTCCCTTATTTTTTCTCTCTACTTCCCTAGACATAAATGATGTCTTCTAATTTTCGTTTTGCAAACTTATCCACATCTTCGGACAAATAAAAACGCATGCAAAAGGACTGAAGCATTTAGGTTGGTATTGAAATCTGAAAACGAATTAGTGGAAGAATTCTCTTTGTTACTGGTGGCTTTATGGGGACCTTCATGTCAGAAGATGTGGATTGTTATCAGTTACTGACTGGGGATACTTGGTTAGAGATTTTCATGCCAACCCTCATTCATTCCAAAAAAGTAGTCACTATGTGACACCTTTGTGCCAGGTACAGATCTGAGCCTCCTTCTCCAACAAGAAGACTGGAATAGGGGTATAGCCCATAATCTTGTTAGTGGGGGGTCATGAGCTGCTGAAGATTTCCTGTGATTTTCAACTCTTGCCATTTATCCCACCCAGCTTCTGAGACCTTGGACGCCCCAAAGGACTCTTGTAAGTAAGTAAACCACAGATTACTAATTTTTTCTATACATATTAACTTTCCCAAGATTATTCTAACTCCTTTAGCAACCTTATAGAATTAGCAACCTCAGAATGTATAGTGTTAATGAATAAAGCTTCATTTCCTGTTTGTTTTTGCTTGACTTGTTAATTAATATTAGGGAAAATGGGGTAGTTCTAGAAAGTGAGGCCCAGAAGATGAATTTTCTCAACTCCACATGTATTCATTCATGAAAGATAGAGCGAGTGCCCACAACTGCCAGGCACTGCTCTGAGAGACTTAGATTGAATCTTATCAACAGCACTGTGAGAGAAACAGAATTATTATATCCTTTTTCCTTTTTAATTAATTTTTTGGAGTATAGTTGGTTTAAAATGTTGTGTTATTTTCTGCAGTACAGCAAAGTGAATCTGTTATACATATATGTACATCCACTCTTTATTAGATTATTTCCCATATAGGTCATTACAGAGTATTAAGAAGAGTTCCCTGTGCTCTACAGTAGGTCCTTATTAGTTACCCATTTATATATAGCAGTGTGTATACATCAATCCCAATCTCCCAATTTATCCCTCCCTGTCTTATGCCCTGGTAACCATCAGTTTGTTTCCTACATCTGTGACTCTATTTCTGTTTTGTAAATAAGTTCATTTGTACCCTTTTTGTAGATTCCACATATAAGCAATATCATATGATATTTGTCTTTCTCTGTCTGACTTACTTCACTCAGTATGACAATCTCTAGGTCCATCCATGGTGCTGCAAATAGCATTATTTCCTTCAGCCATTTTTCAAGTGGGGCAATACACACTTGGAGAAATTTTGCAACTTTTCTGAGTTCATGTCACCCGTGAGTGGTGGAGATGGAATTTCAATTCGAGAGCACAATTCCAAAGTTGAGGTCACTACCAAGAGGCTACACCAGCTCCAGCTTGAAGACAGAACCTTTGTCCTTACGGAGCATACAGTCTCAGGTTATAAAGACAAACATGTGAATTGGAACTGACCTGTGATGTGGGAGGTGGTAGAGAGATTTGAGAGCACAGAGTCGGGATGGGCAGAAAGGGTACTTAGGCTGAAATTTGGAAGGCGGTGGGATGGGCAGAAAGCGTACTTAGGTTGAAATTTGGAAGGCGATGGGATGGGCAGAAAGGGTACTTAGGCTGAAATTTGGAAGGCAGTGGGAGGTAACTTAGCCAGGAAAACACACATCTGAGGATAGTATCTAAGTGATGGAACAAGCAGAGCAAATATGGGGCATTCCCAAGACGTTTTCATCAACTAAGTGGAATGTACATATTTTTCTTCCATAGATTGAGAGGTAATTGGCATTCTGTCCTGATTACTTTCACCTTCTTTTTCATCAGGTCTATATTGTGTGTGATAGATAGTTTTATAAGAAAAGAAGGTGTTTGATATGGCCAAGAATGAAGATTATAAATTGAGGGGGGAAAGTTCCTTTGGAACAAAGATAGGACATTTTTTTCTTTCTTCCAAAAATAACTTCTGCTCTTTTTCTTTTTAAAAATCCAAGACTCTGACGCTTTCTAAACTATTAATGTCAGGTCTAGAAATGTGATGCACTCCATCATTTTCCCCACTGCAGGCTGGAAGCAAAGGGTAATGTCTACAGAAAGCTATAAAATCCTGGAAATGAGGATTCAGCACCAAATTACCATCTTGCCCTTAAATATCATGCTGCTTCTATTATTCTAAAGCAGGTGAATATTGGATACAGATGCAGGCTCAAAGCCATTATCCTAACCCACACTGTAAGTGCATGGATTTCATTTGCAAAAAGTTGCCGTGTCCCATCATGCTTGGAAACCTAGAACATGCTCTGCATTCACTCAGTGGCAGTTGCCTTTACATTTGAACCGCATGCAGTACACTGAGGAGATGGGTCCTGGGCACACTCTTACACATATGAATAAATAATGTTAAAGCTAATAAGATCTCTGAGAGAAAATGATGATTGTCTTTAATCACTAACCTTAAGCAGCAGTGAACCATATTATCAAACACCTTCATTTCTTATAAAACTATCTATCACACACAATATAGACCTGATGAAAAAGAAGGTGGAAGTAATCAGGACAGAATGCCAATTACCTCATTACTTGTCATAGCATATTGTAACTGGAAATTGCTTCTTTCAGGTTCTGTTTGCTCAGGCAATTACAATAAACTCTCTGCTTGACATGTTGTTTGCACAGATGTAGTGCATTAATAAACATGAGGGCTAATCTGAATTATTGAACCAGCCACAATAATTCCAACAAAGGATTTATAATAAGTCCAAGAAAGCGGAGGTATCACTGGAATTCCCTGTAAGCAACACTGACATACTTTATCACATGTAAAATCCTCAAATTTAATGTACAGTACTGGAATATGTCCCATAGGTATTTTATATTTTCTAAGTCCTAAGCAACTGCCATTATGAAGGAGCATCAAGACTGCCAAGGTAAGCGGCAGTATCCCAGACTTGGAGGGAATTACTTTATCTGTTGTATAGCGTGCACATCTTGAGCCCTTTTAACCCGATTTTTCTAAATCTAATTTTAAAAGAAAAATGTGCTGTGGTAGTAGTAAAAACATTAGATGTCTCAGAGTATCATGGAAAATGTTCAGTTGTCCAAGGAATGGAATGGAGGACAGTGGACCTTCTCTCCTGCTCATAATACTAGAAGGGCATTCTGCAAACATAGGAAACCTTGTTGAGAACAGTTAGGTATCATGGCCAAAATGCTGAGTAATCTTTCAGAACAAAGCTCAGATAAAGTTTTCTTCATCTAAGTTGAGTTCACCTGAGTTCACTTTTCTCCATACAAGTTTCCTATTCAAAGAAATGATTTTAATGTCAAAAATATATTCACTTGAAAAATAATGTGCCTCATCAATTTCTGCCATACAGAGTCTGGCTTTTAAACTAACTTTGCTTTTTGCCATGTGAGTAATGAATAGAATTAGAAATAGAAATGTCTTCAGGAGAGAATCCAGTGCATTGCACATAATGATTTCATGGGGGTTCTTAATGCTATCCACTGTGATTGAGAGCACAGCCTTTGCTGTTTAGGGCAGGACAGAGTTGGCAAGCTGTCTCCAGACCATCTCCCTGGAGTTTTAGAAGGGATGAGGTCCTGTCTGCCAATAACCACAGCAATTCTAAATTCTTAACCGAAGTCATACTCACAGAGGAGCGTCCGATCATGTTTCTTCATTTCCCCCCTTATTAGGCAAAACTTCTGACTTACTTGTTTCTCAGTTTCCTCTTGTGCTAAGTCTCATTTGGATGCCATGTGATTCATTGCATTCTAATACTGATGCAGCAGGCTGCTTGTAAATCTAAATTATAGTACCAGCACATAGTCACTCAACTGCAATATACCTATTTACAAAAGGAAACAAGGGTGCCACCCCAGACTCCCTCTTCTAGTGAAGAACAGGTATTTTTCCAACTCTAAACATTGCTCAGATGTATAATAGTCAATACCACTTGAGATTATCAATTCATCTCATAAAATTATGTGGGAAGAGTTTTTGTATCTTTTCCTTGAAATTTACTTTTTTTTGAAAATTTGAAGTTTTGAAATTTCTCAAACTTGGGAATTAAAATGTAAAAGAAGTGTGTGGTTCTTGTCCTTAAAGTTGGCTTTTTAGGCTTTGATTGATAATTAAATGTAAATTAAAGTTTCGCATGTAAGACTTCTGTTAATTCAAATCCACAGATTCATATAAAAAGTAAGAAACTATCACTTTCTCCCCTTAAATTCCAAATCCATTTCTGGCCTCTCTATCTCTCTCCTCACACCCACTCTCAGCATCTTGACCCACTCTACCCCACCCCCAGCTTCATTTTCTGGGACAGAAAGTACCCTTTATATGGCTTAAAAAGAAAATGTGAATCAAGATATCTCAAACACTAATGGGATATATTAAAGCAATTCAATTATTTTAATCTCTTCCATATATCATGAAATTATGTAGAACAATTTCATTGAAGTGTTACGATCACTGTTGAGACTGCAACTGTGAATTGTTACACCAGCAAATATTGAAGAACATGAGTGCTGGTGAAGTTCTATTGCAGTGTATGCAAGTGAGGACCAGAATGACACCAGCAGGGAAATTTCCATCATAATCAACTTATTCATTCTGTAATAACCTCCTTAGGAATCATGCTTCAGGATTATAATGTTCTATGATTAGTTTCAGTCCAAAGTTAATGTTGTCCTTTGAGTTAGTGTTTGCTTTACTCAAGTTATAACACTCTCACATAGAGCAGGAATACTTTTAATTATAAAATAATTATAGAAATAAATTGAATAAAATAAATGAACAATAGGTTAAAGGAAGATGAATTAGACCATTTACATGCTACATAGAGTAAGACTTCCTTGAAAGACAAAATACATATGAAAGTTAAAAGTAAGGAAAGCCAGGTTCCATAAAACAAAAATTACTTTTTAGTTAATTTTAACCATACAATTTCTCATTCCATAAAGAAGAATTTTCTATATTACCTTTAACTTATTGGAAAACATGGGTATGTAGTTATATATACTTTCATACATGGTGGGAATGGCTAGGGTCCCCTGATTATTTGTCAATGATTGTATTTTACTCAAGTTAATATTGAAAAGCAAAAGTATAAACTATATGGTTTTTAATGTTATAATATCAGCAACACAATTTAAGTTATAGAAAAGTAAAGCTCAGAAAAGTCTCAGTTTTTACTCCACTATTAATTAATGCAATTTGAGCATATGTATAAGTAGAGAGTGTTAATAAGATGATTGATATAAATAACAAAATTTCATACAATATGTACAGTTTTGAAGATGAAGGCATTAATCTCTCATCTTTATATCAGTAACAATATTTATCCATATCTGGATTAAAATTATATAATTACAATGATCTAATTATTAATCAATATTTTAATACTTTGTGATATATAAAAACATAAGCATAAATTAGCAGTAATAAAGATATAGCCATATAATTTATAAAAATGACTGAAATCCATGGGAACCGAGTTACAAAATAAAATACAAAACACATTCCCATCCATTCTACTTTAATTTTAATCCCAATGATAATAATGGAATAGGAGAGGATTCATTCATTTCCTACAAAATAAATCAAATAGTGGTTTGGTCTGAATCATTTACTTTGTACTTAATCATTATTAAAACCTTAAGACATTTGTGTGTGAAACTTTCAGAGACACCAGTGTTAGCAAATTCATATTATGACATACATGAGTGCATACAATATAATGGTTGTATATAATATTTTGTATAAAATATTAGGTATACACACATATTAATACATGTGTTCTCATAACATGTTACTCAACTAAGTAATAGTGCTTCCTTCCCTTTAAGTTCTAGCTTAATTAAGGTAATTAAAAAATAATAAACATGAATTTTATAGCAGGTGTTGTTTTTATTGAAAGAATATTTTAGAAATTAAATTTTATTATCTTAGGTCAGTTATCTATTAAAACAGTCAAAATCTGAAAATGTAGTCCAAAAAATGAGGCGATCAAAGCTGGTCAAATATTTATAAAACTAGATGGTGTACAGTGAGCTGGGAACAGGAATGAATCACACATAAGAACTTAAGAGCAATAGATGACTCTGGATGATACCCAGGACAGCACCACAGTCTACAAGTTATTTTTATTTCCACTAATTTTTAATACTTTTCCTAATTATAAACTAATGATCTATCCAATTAAAATGTAAAATTGACATTTGTTAGCCTAGTTCCTTTCTCAACTCCTTCCACTCTGGATTCAATTAACCCCAACATATACACTTACAACACTTACAAAATCACAATGGAGCATTGTATGAAAAGGCATGGAAAAGGAAGTATAAATTATGTTTCTAAAATTTAAAGAATATATTAATTAAATTTCAAAGTCATAGGCATTTGAGAAAATTACATACTTTAGAGAGTTACAAAATCTTTCCTAGAATTCTTTTCATAGTACTGTTTTGAAATTTCACTTTATATCGCTATCTGATATCATGGGGAACTATGAAAGAATTAAAAGCTACTGATAGCAGTTTATCAAAGGTTTTTTCTAAGATACTATTTTAAATACATTTTTCTTCTCAGGAAAAAGAGAACTTCAGATTTCAAAGTAAACAATGATTAGAAAAGCTACTAAGGATAGTACCAGTCTAGTCCTTGAATTTCTGATTCCACATTGAGCAATGACGAATTATGGGCATGAACTTTCCCTCCCAGTTGCCTATGCACATTCAAGGACCAGAAAACTCTCCAATCCTTATAAACTTCACTAACAATACTTGTTTGTTACACATTTGTGAACATCCCATCAATTCTTCCCAAACAATTATGTTATGAGTGTTATTTACTTTTATATTCTGCATTTAAAAGAGTATTGATGTGCCATTCTACAGCAAAAAATTCTGAGTTCAAAACATGACCTCAGCAAGTCATCAGGCCTTTATACCTCAACATGAATCTACACCTTTCCTAGGAGAGATTAGCAAATGAAATATGAAGACAATGTTTTTGTTGTTTTCTGAGTCTACCAACAAGGTAATGCTGAATGTTGTACTTGGACTCTTCACCTCCAAAAGTGGATGAAGTTGGTCACATGGGTGCCATTCTTCTTTGGGATGCTGTACTTACAGTACTCAGTTCTACATCAATTTTCACAGGATATATCCTCCCATGAAAGCAAAGCAACTAGTTACAAAATAGAATCTCATAGCTTTTATTTATCTTTAGGACTTTAAAAAAAAAACAAAAACAAACCACAACAACCTTCTTTTTCCCTAATACAGAAAAGCTCCAAGCAGCCTTTGAAATGCATATCGTAGACTCTGTTTCTATTTTTTTGTTGTTGTCGTTCATCTAAAAGAATAGGTGTGTGGAGCTCCTATAAAGGTGAAAAGTCTTGAATATGCGAGTTTCTTCATCTAAGAACTCATTTACTCCTATGTGAGAAGGTAGGAAACACAAAGAGAGCAGGAGAAATCAATGAGGTTTTGCATTCCTGGAGATGGTAAAAGATGACTAAATCAGGATGTGTGTTGATAGACACCTGCTGAGAAAACCAAGGCTGGAGCTCAGTGAGGGACAGTGTGAGGGCTGTCAAGGCCACGCAGGGAGCAGCGCTCAAGTATTGACTGGGAGCTTTTAGAAAGTGTTTTAGAGAAAGTTGTTTTGCCTTTACTGCAGCAAGACACTCAATACTAGAGAATCTGGAAGGCTGAGAACTTGCTGTGGGGAGAAAAGTAAAAAGATCCAACACTTTATTAGACCCTCTTTCAAGGATACAATTCTGGGAAAGGCAATTACCGGGTGTCCTAAAAGTCCAGCCATCCACCCTGAGACAGCTGAGCAACTCTCACCAGGAAAATTCAACATGTCTTATGTTGAGCTGTTTGGGGAGGGCGTTCTAAAGTAAAATGCTTTAAAACGTCAGTTTATAAGCGTTATTTCAATCACAACAACAACAAAAAATGTAGCAGAGAAGAATCAGGGAATATTCACTGAATTGGCAGCTCTTCTGATTTTAGACCAAGCTTATTTAGTTCAGGCTTATATTTTTTCCATGATCAAATTATATAACAGAGTTTCATCTTCAAAAACAAATTCAGTAGAAACTATTCAAAAAATTAAATTCTGAACCTAGGAAATTTAGTAAGTTGTGCTTTTTTGAGGAGACAACACCTACCTCTGACAATTTTATCAGTGTAGTCTATATTTAAGTGCAAACCCATGGCTTTTTCCTTTGCTTCCTAAGTGGAGTGGCATCACATTTTTTTTCTTTTTTCCCTCCTATACTTTAGCCATTAAAAACAGCAACAAGAGTAATTTATTTGACACAGGATGAATATTTAAACAAAACTTCTCTCAACCAAGAAAACTCAAAACTTTGCCAGCAAAGAAACAGACACTCAAAATACTGCAAGGAAGCAAGCTTACCTTTTACATGTTCTGCTCATCTTAATATTTCACGTGCTAAAGTAGCAGTGTCCTGTGAAGCTTCCCCCCTTGAAAGAACTGCATTAACTGATACAGATTCAAAGAAAGCAAATAGGATCTCTACCAACGAAAATGTGGAAAATCCAAGAATTAAAGTGCCGTTATTTTGATTTGAGGAGAGTACAGTCCATTTCTTAGAATATGTGACTCAGTGCATATTTCTTTGTCATTGTTTTGAGGTTCACTTAACCATAAAGAGGAAACATGACAACAAAAGTGGAAGGGAGCTCAGTGAAGCATGGCTGGCTTGACAATAGCTTTCTGCAGGTTAGCCAAATTTAACTGGCAAAAGCTTGCCCAAACTCTTTTGTCGGCTCCATTTGCACCACAATGTCGGTCTCTCTTCGTGTATTTCACAGATCAAGTTTGACCATTTATCCCAGAAGATGGAAAAAAAGTCATTTTTGGTTCTATCTATAAAAGTTACTTTATACAGTATTGTGCAATCCTACTACAAAAGATACAAAAGAGGAAAGTGCACTTCACATGGCCACAATTAGGGCTTCTGTTTCCGCTCTCCTGCCCTTGTCAAAGCTTTGATTTCGTTTTCCTCGGTTTTGTCCAAGGGTCATTACAGATGTCTGCAGACGATTAGCATCTCCCCCCCAAGTACTTAGCCAACTGAGTGATTAGCAAATTAAAACTTTGCATTCTTCTCTGTCTACTAAGACGTCTTGGGAAAGATTAGCAAATGTGATTAATTGTAGAGACCTGAGGGGAGCATCAGGTGTTTGTCTCCGAATTTCGGTATCTAAATATTAAGTTAGCAATTGAGCATGTCATTATGTCACGTGCTCCAGCATTTAATGAAGCCTTCAGCTCTGAAACTTAGAAACAATTGTACTGTTGATGGGGGGCTTCAGGAACATTTTGCATCCATGCCATACCCAAACAGTGCCAACCTAACCATAATAAACTATATTGTGTGTATACCATGCTCATATCTTGAGCATATTTGCAGCCTCCGTTTCTGAAAGGGAAACCCCTACCCTATATAAGAACTCAGTATGTTTTCAAAGCATTCAAGACCTATGCATTAGGGTAAATGCCAACTATAAATGAGGTATTCAAATGATCCAGGGGATATTGTCTCTTTGGTTTCAAGTGGCAATTGAAATATAAGAAAAACATTCTTGGCCCATCTTTGTTTTAACAGAGCAAATGTTTGATTAGGTTAGCAGGTGGAGGAAGGAAAGCCTTTGGCAGAATTACTCCAACCTTATATAGGATTTAGAATCTACAGATGGGTAGGGTGAATGAAGCCCAAATGTCAGACTTACATTCAAAATAGAGATTCTGCAAAAAATTATTTCTAAACTGTACTCTACAAGAGAACATAATTTTTTAAATGTGTTCTGTCTCTTCATTTTCTTCATAATTTGGTGGTGAATCAAACAAGTAGGCAGAAATATCCCACCAAGTGTAGAAATCAGTGGAGGATGAAAATGTAGACAGTCACATTCAGCCACCCATTGAATCAAATTGAAATTAAGAGTCAAAAGCAAACTCTTCTAATTTCAGTCTTACTTCTCAATATATCCATCTACTCAGGCTCAAAACGTTGGCAGCCAAACACCATACTGACCAAACCCTTGTTTCATGATATTGCTTCCTGGACTAGCCTGGCATCCTGATCACAGAGGAGCAAAGTGAGTTACCACAACAACATGACCTGCTCTATCTCTTCACCAGGAAAGTATTCCCCCACTGCTAAAACAAAGGCATCTATTCATAAGTTCTGCAAACGCACGTTTGATGTCTGAGGCCATCTGTGGTTTTCAGTTTTTGAGAAAAAAATCTTTATAATGGCATATCTCAGGCCCATGGCTGATGAGCAAGAGAACATACAAAGATAAGAACATGAATCAATAGTCTCTAGACAATCTCTTTACATCTCATAAACAAGCAATTTCCAAATTAACACATTGACTTATGGATAACTAATACAGCCTGCCAAGGGGAGCTAACCCCAATTACTCAGTACTAAGATATTCTGGGGCCACAAAATAATGTACTAAATCAAGTTTGCTAAATCATCCAGCAACATATGAGTTACAGACCAGGATAGTATTCTAATAAAGAAGAGTTTGTTTTTATGTTATCCCTTTTATAACAAAGTTCAAATTCTAAAGTATCTCATAGGGAAGTTTTAGTTTAGTGATAAGAAAACATCATCAGTGGTGTAATGTGAGAATGTAAACAATAATTGCTAATTGAATGAAGGTAAACATCACCAGATTTTACAAATGCTGACATTTGAAATAGATGCAATTTTCAGGTCTAACCACTCTCCTTTCAGAAAAAGAAAAGAGCTTTCTTACAAAAAAATCTTAGTTTTTTACTCAGTAGTATTAGTATGCTTTGCCATTTGCCATTTTCCATCCCCTGTATAAGAAAAGTAAATATTCTTACAAAATGAGAAGAAGAGAATGCTTATAAAAATAAAATTAGAGATATACAGACGCATCTCTTCAAGTAAATAATTGAATAATCAACTAATAGATAACTTTGCAAAATTCTCCCTCAAGGAGAGTGGGTGTGGGGAACATTGTTATAATTTTCCTCACCTTTTTCCTCCCCATCTTACTAGTGGTAACTATGAGGTTCCATTCTTCACCAGCTCACAAAGTTCTCTTTCTCTCAAGAATTCTCAGCACTTGCTACCTGAATCCCATTATACCACCTTGTTTTACTTCCTTGTACCAATGTATTCTTGATAGAATTTCAGATCATGTTTAGGCATCCTCTATGCTTTCTAGCCTAGTATTAGACACATGGGACCACTGAAAATATACTTGCTCACTTTGTTTTATTTTGCCTTTTTTTTTTTTTGCAATTTGATCTGGAGCTTTCTATACGTGATGATGATGAAGAGGAAGAAGAGGAAGATATGATGGTTATGGCTAGGTTATGGCCATTTAATTTATCTTCCAAACATTTAATTTTGGGGAGTGAGAAGGATACTCTTAAACAAGCTGGAAAAGAGGTAGAAACCCAGGATTGCCCAAACTTATATCAGTTGAGTCCTCATTGTAAGCTGTTTTACCACTGTCAGCTTATTTATTCTTCATTATAGTCCTATGACACAAGTTCCATTATTCCCATTTAAACAGATGAGTAAATTGAGGTGCATAGAAATTAAAAACTGCACCATAGTTATATAACTCAAAACTAGGAAAAACCAGGATTCAAATACAGATCTGATTCCAGGGCCTACGTTTATAGTTGTTTAAAAAACTTTTAATGTTTTATATAGTATTTCTCTGATAATACACTTAATTTCACTAAAGAAGAAACTAAAGAATTTTGTAAATCAAAATGAAATTCCAAGAAATCATTGAAGAAAATATAACATTATTGCCTTAGAGTACCGTATAGAAATTTTACATATTTTTTTCCATGCAATGATTAAAGATCAATTTGTATTAACAAATTTGGGGGGGTCTGTTTTAGCAAAATTAAGTGTATGATCAGTAAAATAATATAGAACATAGATGATGTACAGAGATTGTACAGTGAGCTGGTTTTCTTAATGATTTTACTCATAGCTTCCATAGTTTTCCCCATAATAACTCTATAGTTACCCTGTAGTTTAAACACACTTCTATACAAACACACACACACACACATACACATGCAAATCATGAATCATAGCAGTCCAAAGTGATGTCATAAAGAAAAGAGAAACAGGTCTGAAAGACTCTGTTATGGATTAAATATTTGTGTACCCCTTCTTAAATTAATATGTTGAATCCCTAAGTCCCAATGTGATGGTGTTTAGAGGTAATTAAATTTAGACACGGTCATGAGGAAGGGCACCTCAGGGTGGGATTAGTACCCTTACAAGAGGAGGAAGAGACCCCAGAGCATTCTCTGTCTCTACCATATGAGGACACAGTGAGAAAGGGGCCTTCTGCAAGCCAGGAGGGGCCAGGACCTGAATACCCCAGCACTTTGATCTCAATCTTCCCACCTTTCAGAACTGTAAGAAATAATGTCTTTTGTTTAAGCCATCAGTCTAAGGTATTTTGTTATGGCAACCTGAGCATACAAATACAGACACCTTATGATTCTCAAATAAATATTATCCCTCAGATCCCTCGACCATGAGGCCAGGCTTCGTGGATCACAACTTCCTTTGAGCTGAGTTTACTCTCCAATCTTCCAACTTCTTCCAGTGAATAGATTTTTTAGGTGGGGTATGGGGATGGGGAAGACTTTTATTTTATTTATTAATTTTATTAATTAGTTTTTCCAGTTTTACTGAGAGATAATTGGTATAGAACATCGTATTAGTTTAAGGTGTACAATGTAATGATTTGATATATGTATATATTGCAAAATGATTACACATTTAGCTAACAAGTTTATCACCTAACAGAGTTAACAAATGTTTTTTCTTGTGATGAAAACTTTTAAGATCTAATCTCTTAGCAATTGTTAAATATATAATACAGTATTGTTAATTATAGTCACCATGATGTTCATTACATCATCAGAACTTATTTATGTTATAATGGGATATTTGCACCTTTTGACAACCTTCACCCATCCCCCCATCATGCCTTTGACAACCACCAACCTGTTCTCTGTTTCTATGAGCTTGTTTTTCTAGATTCCATATGTGAGATAATACAGTATTTGCCATTCTGTGTCTGATTTATTTCACTTAGCGTAATGCCTTCAGGTTTCATCCATGTTGTCCTAAATGGCACAATTTCCTTCCTTCTTTATTCCTGAATACTAATTTGGGCTTGGGTTTTTTTTTTCTTCCTGCTACCCTGAGTTGTAAACTTAGGTTGTTTATTTGAATTCTTTCTTTTTTCTTGATATATGTATTTGTCATTATAAATTTTCCTCTTAGAACTGCTTTTGCTGCCTCCCATAAGGATGCATAGTCTGGTGCTGTTGGATGGAACATTCTTTATATGTCTGTTAGGTCCATTTGTTATATAGTGTTGTTCAAATCTGCTGTTTCCTTATTAATTCTCTGTCTGCACGATCTAGCCATTGTTGAGAGTGAGGCTTACATTCCCCATCTTTTATTGTATTGCTACTTACTTCTCCTTTAATTTTGTTAGTATTTGCTCTCTATATTTTGGTGTCCAATGTTGGGTGCATGGATATTTACATTTTTTATACTTTGATTAACTGACTCCTTTATCATTAAATAATGATCCTTCTTTGTAGTTTTTGATCATGTGTAGCTTAAAATCTATTTTGTCTGCTGTTAATATAGCTTTCCTTGTTTTCTTTTGGTTACCAATTACTTGAAAACCTTTTTCTGTCTCTTCACTCTCAGTCTATGTGTGATGTGTGTCCTTAAAGCTAAAATGAGTCTCTTGGTTCATAGCCTTTTCCTCCATCTTCTAAACCAGCATTGTAGCATTTACAAATCTCTCTGTTTCTATTGTCATGGAACATTTGTCTCCTTTGACCTTCTTTTCTCCCTCTTGTAAGGACACCTGTGATTACAGCAGTCCACACAGGTAATCCAGGATAATCTGCCTATCTCAAGATCCTTAAATTAATCATATATGATTAATCATATATGGTGTCAAAATTCCCTTTTGCCATAAAAGGTAACAAATTCACAAATTCTGGGTACTTAGATCTGTATATCTTTGGAGGCTTTTATTCAGCCTACCACAGGACACAAACACATAGTAAGTTGTTTGGAACTAACTGCTTAAAAAATGGAACAGTTAGGTATTTATTTTGGCCTAGGGTTTATTCAGAAAACACTACTGAGACCCTAAAGCTATTGAAAACTGAACATTTCATAACCTTTGACCTAGGAAGTAATGTAGTTACTTAGAGACCCAAAGACTGCCAAACACTGAGTCCCAAAGAATTCCAACATTTAGATTTTGGAAAGATAGAAACGATTCAGCAAAGGAGAGCAAGAAAGAACAGCTTAGGGTGTAGGAGAAAAACCAGGGAAGTGTGGGATCTAAGAAGGCAAGGGAAAAAGTATTTCAAGATGAATGAAACAGTCAAATGTACTTAATACCACTTATAGTGTGAGATAAAGGGTGAGATCTGATATTTGTATTTAGACACAACTGGGACCCCTAATACAAATATAAATACATTTTAGTAATTAACTGCCCTATTACTGTGTAGTAAACAATCATCTTAAACTAGCCTTCAAGAAAATAATTGTGACCTCAAATAGTATATTTACAGAAAAAATTTTATCTATCTATTTTACCTGAAATTCAAACTTGAGTGAGCATTCTGTATTCATTTGCTAAATCTGACAATCCTATTCTAGAGGCTATTAGACTATTGACCTCCTAGATAGATCAGTTTTTAGTGCATTACCAAAATGGTCAAGAGGTCAGCACTCACTACTCATCTTTTCAGAAAGTCAGGAAGGCGGCCAAATGTAATGCTAGCTGTTCATCAAGAAATTTTCCTGAGGTTCCAGCCTGTACCACTGTCATAGAATCAGAGGTAAGCAGCTACAGAAAAATCATTACTAATAAATTGCTCTGGAAATACTTGTAGTTCAGGTTTGGACATTACAGAAGGATATTTCACCAACAACCTGGATTACACGTGCAGGAACTTTTGTTGTCTATTTAGTTGCTTTTTAACTGGTCTCAAGTTAGTCTGGACAATACTGTCAGTATTGGCAAAGGAGCACAGTCAGCCTATAATTGATTTAATTAATAATTCATGGATTCATTCATTCAACAAACACATAGCTCCTATCAACTCAGGCAACATGCTGGGGACTTAACTGCCAGGCAAAAGAGCCCAGGACTGGTTATATTCTGCCTGATGGGTTTATGAGGGGCAGAGCAAGAAGCAGAAAGAGTAGATCACAAACAAAGCATGTGTGATATAGCAAAATTAGGTAATCTCATTTATGCAGTTTCAAACCCTACCCATTTTTTAAATGGGATTTTTTCAATTGAATTACATTTACTTATAAAAATATATATCCACATTATGCTATCAGGAGCTTCATCAGAAAGGTTTGAAGTGGCTTTCCCTTTAATTACCTCTACCAGTTTCTAGTAGAATATCAAATGAGCAGAGTAAAAAATCCATTGCATACCACCCACTCCACTGACCTCAATAGATTGTTTATTTCAATGTCAGATTGAACAATTGAAATGTCTGCATTATTGAGCAATGGCCAGGTAAAATTCAAATGAAATCCATCTTCTTTTTCAAACAGATATTTGTTGCATTTGCTGTCATTTTAATTCCTGATATTTTAGGGAGCAGATAGATATTCAGTAACAGTTATAAACACTAATTTTCCCCTAATTCAATTGAATGGATTGTCTTTTTTTAGTATATGCTACAGTTAGTTCTATTTTTCACAAAGACAGAAGCACTGTGTAATATTCCCTATCACTGTCTGTATCTTCAGAGGATGTATTGTCTTTACACTTTGCAGCTTGAACTGGGGGTAATGAAAGGAAAATGGTTTGTTCTGAAACTTGGTGAATAAACTCACTGTGATGTCCACAGTGTAAAACTAAATCGTTATTATGGGCTAATTCAACTTTATTTTTATCATTACTATCAGCCTATTGAGTAAACCCTACACTTATTTTTAAAGTATTAATTTACAAGGTCCCCAGGAACAACTTCTAACAGTAGAAAACTGTAGAGAATTCAAACAAAGAGATGTTAACCCAAGTAACACTTTTTAAAAAAAGTAAGACAGCACCATAGTAAACCCAATGACAAGAGGCTCAAAGGAAAGACGTTCCAGTTTTATGCAGCATAGTTCCTTCATAAATCAGAAGAAAACTTTGCCAATTGCTTTCCCCTAACCCTTTCCTCATTTAAGAATTCATTAAGTTTCCATTTGTCTTCTCCCAAACTCTCTTGTACTGCGCTTGGCCAATAACCACTCATCAAGAATTGGTTTGCTTTGAGCCTGTGAAACAGGACATTCCCCTGGCCCCCTGCCCAAGTGGAATCAGATGCATTTCACCTAAGAATTTGGAAGAATTTCATGTCTGTTTCAAAATAATCTTTCCCAGGGCAGTTTTTGGGAGACATTTACTTATTTATATTTATCTTTCCTTGCTCTCTCTGGTCCTGGTGAACAGTGCTCATGGGATAGGGTTGTCAAATAAAATACAAGACATTCAGTTTAATTAGAATTTCAGATCAACAATGAATACTTTTTCTTTTTTTTTTTTTTGCGATACGCGGGCCTCTCGCTGTTGTGGCTCTCCCATTGTGGTGCACAGGCTCCGGATGCCCAGGCTCAGCAGCCATGGCTCACAGGCCCAGCCGCTCCACGACATGTGGGATCTTCCTGGACCAGGGCACGAACCCGTGTCTCCTGCATTGGCAGGCAGACTCTCAACCACTGCGCCACCAGGGAAGCCCATGAATACGTTTTTAGTATAAGTATGTCCCAAATATTGAATACGATATATTTCCACTCTTTATCGGAAATTAAAATTTGAATGCATATTCTGTATGCATTTGCTAAATCCGTCAACTCTGTATTAGGGGTTATTAGATTATTGACCTGATCTGTTCTTAGTACATTGCCAAATGCTCAAGAGGCCAGCATTCACCAGTCATCTTTTCAGAAAGCCAGAAAGGGGGCCACATGTAATGTGTTCATCAGGGATTTTTCAGAGGTTCCAGCCTTTTAGAAGAGTGGCCATCAGTTTTTTCCTACTCTAAAAGCTGAAGGGAATCAAGTCTTATATCTCAGTGTATAACAAGGAGTTGTACAATCTTTGTTCTCAATCAACAAATTTGAAGTCAAATTTAATGCTATTTAAAATATATCCGTTCAAAGCTATTAATGTGCATAATAGCAAAATAGAAACAAATTTTTAAACGACTGCACATTACCTCCAAATATTTTAGAATAAATCAAATAAACTCCACAAGGAGTAAAGACATAGATAGGATTTGATATGTTTTATGCATTTGCCATAAGACCTTAGGTCTGACTGAGCCTCAGTTTCCACATCTGTAACTTGGAGGTAATATCCTATGTGGTAGAGATGGTGTGAGCATTAGCTTGGTTAAGTGAAGGACTTAGCAAATTACCAAGGATTTAGTAGAAAATCATTCAGTGATCAATACAATTATTTTGAGAGGCATAGATGATGTATATCATCTAGTAAAATGACTAACCATCTTAGTATTGCTAAGGAAACACACTACTCTCAAACTTAAAATAAAGCAAGGAAATAATTTAAGTTTAACATCACAAATATTTTAATACTCAACCACAAAATATTTCGGGAAAAGAAACAATCAACTACAGAGCAGAAGACTAGCTGATTTGCTATTTGATGATACAATATGCAATGGAAGCTCATAATTCAAAAAGGTTAATCAAATTATAATTATAATTATAGCATTATTGCAGTCTCTGTATTGATGGATATTTCTAGCCAATAACACAGAGCACTGAAAGGCTCAAATATTAAACTTAAGGATCAGTGTTGAACCTAGTATTTTGTCCACAATGGTAATTTTACCATAAAAATATATTTGCAGTTTAGGATTTTAATATGAATTATATGTTGGTAACTTGCCATCAAGAACTGTACGCAGTCCTATCATCCCTTCATTTTCTGATTTATTGTTTCTTATTTGACCCCCATTTACCAAGTGACAAACACATCTTAGGCTTGGTGCTGAGCCCACAGCTAGAATGGCACGTGTCAGCAAGGCCACCGCCCACAACAAACACACACACCTTTGGCTGCCTTCATGCCTTCTCTAATCAGTCTGCACCAAGATTTGCCAGCTTAACCACTGTTGCCAGAACTCTCCACTCTTACTCTCCTGTCCTTCAAGCACCCAATCCTGGATCAACACCCAATGTTCTATTCCTTCACACCATTTTCCTAGGGGACTCACAGCACTGGGGGCTTTTGGAACAAGTCATCTAACTGTCACCCTGTTTTTGAGATACCCAACCCAGGTCATGAAACAATGTTCCTTTTTCTTGGCTCTAGGGAGCTGCGTCTTCACAGTGGCTCTTCCACGTGTTTCTCACTCTACAACTCTTGGTGTAGCTCCAGCCTCTGCCTCAATGCTCCAAGCCAAGTGAAGCAAACGCTGGTCTTGATAGATAAGAATGACTTTCCACTTTCATATTCTTGTTCATCTCGTTTTCCCAAATACCTTCTTAATTGGGTAGAACTGAGGTTCTCTACCGTGCTGTTTTCTTGACCCAAACTTCATGTATCATTATTATTTTTACTTGGTCTCTCTTCTTCTCAAGACCCCATCTTGAATTTCTGACTTGGATGGACATGGGACATAAAGTAAGGTGACAGAATCATTTGAAAGTATGTATATGTTTATTTTATACTTAATTATGAACTGTACCAGTCAGTTATGGTTTTATTAATATTGTGTGCAGATTAGGAATATCACTCTCTTCCAAATTGCCTATGATGTTACTCTTGAAGTATTTAAATTTTCCCCTCTCTCTCAACACCCACTTTCTCTCTTTCCCAGTTGTGAGCAAAATTAATTAAGAAAAAGATGAACGTAAATGTCTGTTTCTTAGGAAGGATGTCAACATATTGTTTTCATTCAGAACTGAAGTTACAGAGGCCAGGCATTTGTCACACAGTGAAGACTGAGGATCTGCACTGGAAAACGAATGTTTGAATCTTGGTTCTATCAGTGCCTGTGTGGCTGTCACCAAGTTATCCAGCTTTTTTGAGTCTCAGGTTGCTGATCTGAGATAAGGATAATATATCCTACAGTGATCTGTTGGGATAATTTATGAAATAATCCATTTGAGAACAACTAACATTCATCTTGTGCTCAATAAATGCAAGTTTCCTTTCCGCATTTCCTCATTCATTCTTAATAAAATCTTGTGCTTTGACACAAAATCTATTCTTATATTGACAATTATGATTTCAGAAAGGTTTATTTAAAATCATTTATATATTTATTTAAAATGAGCTATTATATTATTAAATAGCAAATTTAAAATAATTTTTTTATTTTAACATAATATTGTTTTCATTTCAAACAAATCTTTTAAATAAATAAAATTTAAGTAATTGTAAAAGCAGGCTTCTTTTCTAATATTGATACAAAGGTGGCTATAGTTGTTACTATGTCTATGCTTCATTTCAATGTGATGAGTGGGTTCTAATATTGCTCACCTTTAAAATAAATAAGCAAAGTACATGACTTTAATCTTAACTCAAAGAATGACACTGACCTGCCAGGAAAGAGTTTTCCTCCCTCCTTTGTCCTTGTCAGTGCCTCCCAGTTCCACTGGCAGAACTATACCCTTGAAAAATGAGGAGAAATAGGCATAAATAAGAGAAACTTGTGTTAGAAGGTTTAGGGAAATAAGTTTCTGAATTTCAGTCCCTAAATAGGATGCAAATCTTTTAAAAATAAACAAAAAGTGCACAAATACGTAATTCCAATATTCCCAGAATAAAATAGAACCATCCATACTCATAGATCATTTATTTGTTTAATACACTTATTTAACAAACATTTATTGAGCTATTCTTGTGCCACACACACCATGTAATAGTGATGGCATAGGTAACTTAAAGTATAATTATTGAAAATCAAATTAAAATGTAGAAGTAGGAATTTTTGATGCTATCTCAGCATAACCAGATACTAAAATTGAGTAATAGATTAAGTAGAATTTATTAATTTGTTTCTTTATAATAGCTAGAATATATGTTGAAATCAATTCTCTAAGCCCACCTGGTACGTTTGAACCATTGTTCATTCCATGTCTCTTTTTTTTTCTTTTTTAACATCTTTATTGGAGTATAATTGCTTTAAAATGTTGCATTAGTTTCTGCTGTATAATAAAGTGAATCAGCTATACGTATACATATATCCCCATATCCCCTCCCTCTTGCGTCTCCCTCCTACCTTCCCTATCCCACCCCTTTAGGTGGTCACAAAGCACCGAGCTGATCTCCCTGTGCTATGTGGCTGCTTCCCACTAGCTATCTATTTTACACTTGGTAGTGTATATATGATCATGCCACTCTCTCATTTCGTCCCAGCTTACCCTTCCCCCTCCCCGTGTCCTCAAGTCCCTTCTCTATATCTGTGTCTTTATTCCTGTCCTGCTCCTAGGTTTTTCAGAACCTTTTTTTTTTTTTAGATTCCATATATATGTGTTAGCATACGGTATTTGTTTTTCTCTTTCTGACTTACTTCACTCTGTATGACAGACTCTAGGTCTATCCACCTCACTATAAGTAACTTCATTTCGTTTTTTTTATGGCTGGGTAATATTGCATTGTATATATGTACCACATCTTCTATATCCATTCATCTGTCAATGGACCCTTTGGTTGCTTCCATGTCCTGGCTATTGTAAATAGTGCTGCAATGAACATTGTGGTACATGATTCTTTTTGAATTATGGTTTTCTCAGGGCATATGTCCAGTAGTGGGATTGTTGGGTTGCATAATACTCTTTTTAGATTTTTAAGGAACCTCCATGCTCTCCATAGTGGCTGTATCAATTTACATTCCCACCAGTAGTGCAAGAGAGTTCCCTTTTCTCCACACCCTCTCTAGCATTTATTGTTTGTAGACTTTTTGATGAAGGCCATTCTGACCAGTGTGAAGTGATACCTTATTGTAGTTTTGATTTGCATTTCTCTAATGATTAATGATGTTGAGCATCCTTTCATGTGTTTGTTGGCAATCTGCATATCTTCCTTGGAGAAATGTCTATTTAGGTCTTCTGCCCATTTTTGGATTGGGTTGTTTGTTGTTTTGATATTGAGCAGCATCAGCTGCCTGTAAACTTTGGAGATTAATCCTTTGTCAGTTGCTTCGTTTGCAAATATATTCTCCCATTCTGAGGGTTGTCTTTTTGTCTTGTTTATGGTTTCCTTTGCTGTGCAGAAGCTTTTAAGTTTCATTACGTCCCATTTGTTTATTTTTGTTTTTATTTCTACTTCTCTAGGAGGTAGGTCAAAAAGGATCTTGTTGTGATTTATGTCATAGAGAGTTCTGCCTATATTTTCCTCTAAGAGTTTTATAGTGTCTGGACTTACATTTAGGTCTTTAATCCATTTTGAGTTTATTTTTGTATATGGTGCTAGGGAGTGTTCTAATTGCATTCTTTTACATGTAGCTGTCCAGTTTTCCCAGCACCACTTATTGAAGAGGCTGTCTTTTCTCCATTGTATATTCTTGTTTCCTTTATCAAAGATAAGGTGACCATATGTGTGTGGGTTTATCTCTGGGCTTTCTATCCTGTTCCATTGATCTATCTTTCTGTTTTTGTGCCAGTACCATACTGTCTTGATTACTGTAGCTTTGTAGTATAGTCTGAAGTCTGGGAGCCTGATTCCTCCAGCTCCATTTTTCTTTCTCAAGATTGCTTTGGCTATTCAGGGTCTTTTGTGTTTCCATACAAATTGTGAAATTTTTTTCTAGTTTTGTGAAAAATGCCATTGGTAGTTTG